>NW_027593719.1:0-28000 GCF_964213995.1 Mustelus asterias | reverse complement strand
GCCACCGTGTCATGATGAGGGAGCAGTGTTCACCCACTGTGTCACCGTGTCACTGTGAGGCAGCAGTGTTAACCCACTGTGTCACCGTGTCACTGTGAGGCAGCAGTGTTAACCCACTGTGTCACCGTGTCACTGTGAGGCAGCAGTGTTAACCCACTGTGTCACCGTGTCGCTTTGAGGCAGCAGTGTTAACCCACTGTGCCACCCTGTCATGATGAGGGAGCAGTGTTCACCCACTGTGTCACCGTGTCGCTGTGAGACAGCAGTGTTAACCCACTGTGTCACCGTGTCACTGTGAGGCAGCAGTGTTAACCCACTGTGTCACCGTGTCACTGTGAGGCAGCAGTGTTAACCCACTGTGTCACCGTGTCACTGTGAGGCAGCAGTGTTTTTCCACTGTGCCACCGTGTCACTGTGAGACAGCAGTGTTAACCCACTGTGTCACCGTGTCACTGTGAGGCAGCAGTGTTAACCCACTGTGTCACTGTGTCGCTGTGAGGCAGCAGTGTTAACCCACTGTGTCACCGTGTCACTGTGAGGCAGCAGTGTTAACCCACTGTGTCACCGTGTCACTGTGAGACAGCAGTGTTAACCCACCGTGTCACCGTGTCACTGTGAGGCAGCAGTGTTAACCCACTGTGCCACCGTGTCACTGTGAGGCAGCAGTGTTAACCCACTGTGTCACCGTGTCACTGTGAGACAGCAGTGTTAACCCACTGTGTCACCGTGTCGCTGTGAGACAGCAGTGTTAACCCACTGTGTCACCGTGTCGCTGTGAGGCAGCAGTGTTAACCCACTGTGTCACCGTGTCACTGTGAGGCAGCAGTGTTAACCCACTGTGTCACTGTGTCGCTGTGAGACAGCAGTGTTAACCCACTGTGTCACCGTGTCACTGTGAGACAGCAGTGTAAACCCACTGTGTCACCGTGTCGCTGTGATGCAGCAGTGTTAACCCACTGTGCTACCGTGTCACTGTGAGGCAGCAGTGTTAACCCACTGTGTCACTGTGTCGCTGTGAGACAGCAGTGTTAACCCACTGTGTCACCGTGTCGCTGTGAGGCAGCAGTGTTAACCCACTGTGCCACCGTGTCATGATGAGGGAGCAGTGTTCACCCACTGTGTCACCGTGTCACTGTGAGGCAGCAGTGTTAACCCACTGTGTCACCGTGTCACTGTGAGGCAGCAGTGTTAACCCACTGTGTCACCGTGTCACTGTGAGGCAGCAGTGTTAACCCACTGTGTCACCGTGTCGCTTTGAGGCAGCAGTGTTAACCCACTGTGCCACCCTGTCATGATGAGGGAGCAGTGTTCACCCACTGTGTCACCGTGTCGCTGTGAGACAGCAGTGTTAACCCACTGTGTCACCGTGTCACTGTGAGGCAGCAGTGTTAACCCACTGTGTCACCGTGTCGCTGTGAGACAGCAGTGTTAACCCACTGTGTCACCGTGTCACTGTGAGGCAGCAGTGTTAACCCACTGTGTCACCGTGTCGCTGTGAGGCAGCAGTGTTAACCCACTGTGCCACCGTGTCACTGTGAGACAGCAGTGTTAACCCACTGTGTCACTGTGAGAAAGCAGTGTTAACCCACTGTGCCACCGTGTCACTGTGAGACAGCAGTGTTAACCCACTGTGTCACCGTGTCGCTGTGAGGCAGCAGTGTTAACCCACTGTGTCACCGTGTCACTGTGAGGCAGCAGTGTTAACCCACTGTGTCACCGTGTCACTGTGAGACAGCAGTGTAAACCCACTGTGTCACCGTGTCGCTGTGATGCAGCAGTGTTAACCCACTGTGTCACCGTGTCACTGTGAGACAGCAGTGTTAACCTACTGTGTCACCGTGTCACTGTGAGGCAGCAGTGTTAACCCACTGTGTCACCGTGTCACTGTGAGGCAGCACTGTTAACCCACTGTGCCACCGTGTCACTGTAAGGCAGTAGTGTTAACCCACTGTGCTACCGTGTCACTGTGAGGCAGCAGTGTTAACCCACTGTGTCACCGTGTCACTGTGAGACAGCAGTGTTAACCACTGTGTCACCGTGTCACTGCGAGGCAGCAGTGTTAACCCACTGTGCTACCGTGTCACTGTGAGGCAGCAGTGTTAACCCACTGTGTCACCGTGTCACTCTGAGGCAGCAGTGTTAACCCACTGTGTCACCGTGTCGCTGTGAGACAGCAGTGTTAACCCACTGTGTCACCGTGTCACTGTGAGGCAGCAGTGTTTTTCCACTGTGCCACCGTGTCACTGTGAGACAGCAGTGTTAACCCACTGTGTCACCGTGTCACTGTGAGGCAGCAGTGTTAACCCACTGTGTCACCGTGTCACTGAGAGGCAGCAGTGTTAACCCACTGTGTCACCGTGTCACTGTGAGACAGCAGTGTTAACCCATTGTGTCACCGTGTCACTGTGAGACAGCAGTGTTAACCCACTGTGTCACCGTGTCACGGTGAGGCAGCAGTGTTAACCCACTGTGTCACCGTGTCACTGTGAGGCAGCAGTGTTAACCCACTGTGTCACCGTGTCACTGTGAGACAGCAGTGTTAACCCACTGTGTCACCGTGTCACTGTGAGGCAGCAGTGTTAACCCACTGTGTC
Source organism: Mustelus asterias (assembly GCF_964213995.1). Lineage (NCBI taxonomy): Eukaryota > Metazoa > Chordata > Chondrichthyes > Carcharhiniformes > Triakidae > Mustelus > Mustelus asterias. Next base: position 25,406 of record NW_027593719.1, on the reverse strand, counting down.
ACCGTGTCACTGTGAGGCAGCAGTGTTTTTCCACTGTGCCACCGTGTCACTGTGAGACAGCAGTGTTAACCCACTGTGTCACCGTGTCACTGTGAGGCAGCAGTGTTAACCCACTGTGTCACTGTGTCGCTGTGAGGCAGCAGTGTTAACCCACTGTGTCACCATGTCATGATGAGGGAGCAGTGTTAACCCACTGTGCCACCGTGTCACTGTGAGGCAGCAGTGTTAACCCACTATGTCACCGTGGGGCAGCAGTGTTAACCCACTGTGTCACCGTGTCGCTGTGAGACAGCAGTGTTAACCCACTGTGTCACCGTGTCACTGTGAGACAGCAGTGTTAACCCACTGTGCCACCGTGTCATGATGAGGGAGCAGTGTTCACCCACTGTGTCACCGTGTCACTGTGAGGCAGCAGTGTTAACCCACCTTGTCACCGTGTCACTGTGAGGCAGCAGTGTTAACCCACTGTGTCACCGTGTCACTGTGAGGCAGCAGTGTTAACCCACTGTGTCACCGTGTCGCTTTGAGGCAGCAGTGTTAACCCACTGTGCCACCCTGTCATGATGAGGGAGCAGTGTTCACCCACTGTGTCACCGTGTCGCTGTGAGACAGCAGTGTTAACCCACTGTGTCACCGTGTCACTGTGAGGCAGCAGTGTTAACCCACTGTGTCACCGTGTCACTGTGAGGCAGCAGTGTTAACCCACTGTGTCACCGTGTCACTGTGAGGCAGCAGTGTTTTTCCACTGTGCCACCGTGTCACTGTGAGACAGCAGTGTTAACCCACTGTGTCACCGTGTCACTGTGAGGCAGCAGTGTTAACCCACTGTGTCACTGTGTCGCTGTGAGGCAGCAGTGTTAACCCACTGTGTCACCGTGTCACTGTGAGGCAGCAGTGTTAACCCACTGTGTCACCGTGTCACTGTGAGACAGCAGTGTTAACCCACTGTGTCACCGTGTCACTGTGAGGCAGCAGTGTTAACCCACTGTGCCACCGTGTCACTGTGAGGCAGCAGTGTTAACCCACTGTGTCACCGTGTCACTGTGAGACAGCAGTGTTAACCCACTGTGTCACCGTGTCGCTGTGAGACAGCAGTGTTAACCCACTGTGTCACCGTGTCGCTGTGAGGCAGCAGTGTTAACCCACTGTGTCACCGTGTCACTGTGAGGCAGCAGTGTTAACCCACTGTGTCACTGTGTCGCTGTGAGACAGCAGTGTTAACCCACTGTGTCACCGTGTCACTGTGAGACAGCAGTGTAAACCCACTGTGTCACCGTGTCGCTGTGATGCAGCAGTGTTAACCCACTGTGCTACCGTGTCACTGTGAGGCAGCAGTGTTAACCCACTGTGTCACTGTGTCGCTGTGAGACAGCAGTGTTAACCCACTGTGTCACCGTGTCGCTGTGAGGCAGCAGTGTTAACCCACTGTGCCACCGTGTCATGATGAGGGAGCAGTGTTCACCCACTGTGTCACCGTGTCACTGTGAGGCAGCAGTGTTAACCCACTGTGTCACCGTGTCACTGTGAGGCAGCAGTGTTAACCCACTGTGTCACCGTGTCACTGTGAGGCAGCAGTGTTAACCCACTGTGTCACCGTGTCGCTTTGAGGCAGCAGTGTTAACCCACTGTGCCACCCTGTCATGATGAGGGAGCAGTGTTCACCCACTGTGTCACCGTGTCGCTGTGAGACAGCAGTGTTAACCCACTGTGTCACCGTGTCACTGTGAGGCAGCAGTGTTAACCCACTGTGTCACCGTGTCGCTGTGAGACAGCAGTGTTAACCCACTGTGTCACCGTGTCACTGTGAGGCAGCAGTGTTAACCCACTGTGTTACCGTGTCGCTGTGAGGCAGCAGTGTTAACCCACTGTGCCACCGTGTCACTGTGAGACAGCAGTGTTAACCCACTGTGTCACTGTGAGAAAGCAGTGTTAACCCACTGTGCCACCGTGTCACTGTGAGACAGCAGTGTTAACCCACTGTGTCACCGTGTCGCTGTGAGGCAGCAGTGTTAACCCACTGTGTCACCGTGTCACTGTGAGACAGCAGTGTAAACCCACTGTGTCACCGTGTCGCTGTGATGCAGCAGTGTTAACCCACTGTGTCACCGTGTCACTGTGAGACAGCAGTGTTAACCTACTGTGTCACCGTGTCACTGTGAGGCAGCAGTGTTAACCCACTGTGTCACCGTGTCACTGTGAGGCAGCACTGTTAACCCACTGTGCCACCGTGTCACTGTAAGGCAGTAGTGTTAACCCACTGTGCTACCGTGTCACTGTGAGGCAGCAGTGTTAACCCACTGTGTCACCGTGTCACTGTGAGACAGCAGTGTTAACCACTGTGTCACCGTGTCACTGCGAGGCAGCAGTGTTAACCCACTGTGCTACCGTGTCACTGTGAGGCAGCAGTGTTAACCCACTGTGTCACCGTGTCACTCTGAGGCAGCAGTGTTAACCCACTGTGTCACCGTGTCGCTGTGAGACAGCAGTGTTAACCCACTGTGTCACCGTGTCACTGTGAGGCAGCAGTGTTTTTCCACTGTGCCACCGTGTCACTGTGAGACAGCAGTGTTAACCCACTGTGTCACCGTGTCACTGTGAGGCAGCAGTGTTAACCCACTGTGTCACCGTGTCACTGAGAGGCAGCAGTGTTAACCCACTGTGTCACCGTGTCACTGTGAGACAGCAGTGTTAACCCATTGTGTCACCGTGTCACTGTGAGACAGCAGTGTTAACCCACTGTGTCACCGTGTCACGGTGAGGCAGCAGTGTTAACCCACTGTGTCACCGTGTCACTGTGAAGCAGCAGTGTTAACCCACTGTGTGACCGTGTCACTGTGAGGCAGCAGTTATAACCCACTGTGTCACCGTGTCACTGTGAGACAGCAGTGTTAACCCACTGTGTGACCGTGTCACTGTGAGGCAGCAGTGTTAACCCACTGTGTCACCGTGTCACTGTGAGGCAGCAGTGTTAACCCACTGTGTCACCGTGTCACTGTGAGACAGCAGTGTTAACCCGCTGTGTCACCGTGTCACTGTGAGACAGCAGTGTTAACCCACTGTGCCACCGTGTCACTGTGAGACAGCAGTGTTAACCCACTGTGTCACCATGTCATGATGAGGGAGCAGTGTTAACCCACTGTGCCACCGTGTCACTGTGAGGCAGCAGTGTTAACCCACTATGTCACCGTGGGGCAGCAGTGTTAACCCACTGTGTCACCGTGTCGCTGTGAGGCAGCAGTGTTAACCCACTGTGTCACCGTGTCACTGTGAGGCAGCAGTGTTAACCCACTGTGTCACCGTGTCGCTGTGAGACAGCAGTGTTAACCCACTGTGTCACCGTGTCACTGTGAGACAGCAGTGTTAATCCACTGTGCCACCGTGTCATGATGAGGGAGCAGTGTTCACCCACTGTGTCACCGTGTCACTGTGAGGCAGCAGTGTTAACCCACTGTGTCACCGTGTCACTGTGAGGCAGCAGTGTTAACCCACTGTGTCACCGTGTCACTGTGAGGCAGCAGTGTTAACCCACTGTGTCACCGTGTCGCTTTGAGGCAGCAGTGTTAACCCACTGTGCCACCCTGTCATGATGAGGGAGCAGTGTTCACCCACTGTGTCACCGTGTCGCTGTGAGACAGCAGTGTTAACCCACTGTGTCACCGTGTCACTGTGAGGCAGCAGTGTTAACCCACTGTGTCACCGTGTCACTGTGAGGCAGCAGTGTTAACCCACTGTGTCACCGTGTCACTGTGAGGCAGCAGTGTTTTTCCACTGTGCCACCGTGTCACTGTGAGACAGCAGTGTTAACCCACTGTGTCACCGTGTCACTGTGAGACAGCAGTGTTAACCCACTGTGTCACTGTGTCGCTGTGAGGCAGCAGTGTTAACCCACTGTGTCACCGTGTCACTGTGAGGCAGCAGTGTTAACCCACTGTGTCACCGTGTCACTGTGAGACAGCAGTGTTAACCCACTGTGTCACCGTGTCACTGTGAGGCAGCAGTGTTAACCCACTGTGCCACCGTGTCACTGTGAGGCAGCAGTGTTAACCCACTGTGTCACCGTGTCACTGTGAGACAGCAGTGTTAACCCACTGTGTCACCGTGTCGCTGTGAGACAGCAGTGTTAACCCACTGTGTCACCGTGTCGCTGTGAGGCAGCAGTGTTAACCCACTGTGTCACCGTATCACTGTGAGGCAGCAGTGTTAACCCACTGTGTCACTGTGTCGCTGTGAGACAGCAGTGTTAACCCACTGTGTCACCGTGTCACTGTGAGACAGCAGTGTAAACCCACTGTGTCACCGTGTCGCTGTGATGCAGCAGTGTTAACCCACTGTGCTACCGTGTCACTGTGAGGCAGCAGTGTTAACCCACTGTGTCACTGTGTCGCTGTGAGACAGCAGTGTTAACCCACTGTGTCACCGTGTCGCTGTGAGGCAGCAGTGTTAACCCACTGTGCCACCGTGTCATGATGAGGGAGCAGTGTTCACCCACTGTGTCACCGTGTCACTGTGAGGCAGCAGTGTTAACCCACTGTGTCACCGTGTCACTGTGAGGCAGCAGTGTTAACCCACTGTGTCACCGTGTCGCTTTGAGGCAGCAGTGTTAACCCACTGTGCCACCCTGTCATGATGAGGGAGCAGTGTTCACCCACTGTGTCACCGTGTCGCTGTGAGACAGCAGTGTTAACCCACTGTGTCACCGTGTCACTGTGAGGCAGCAGTGTTAACCCACTGTGTCACCGTGTCGCTGTGAGACAGCAGTGTTAACCCACTGTGTCACCGTGTCACTGTGAGGCAGCAGTGTTAACCCACTGTGCCACCGTGTCACTGTAAGGCAGTAGTGTTAACCCACTGTGCTACCGTGTCACTGTGAGGCAGCAGTGTTAACCCACTGTGTCACCGTGTCACTGTGAGACAGCAGTGTTAACCACTGTGTCACCGTGTCACTGCGAGGCAGCAGTGTTAACCCACTGTGCTACCGTGTCACTGTGAGGCAGCAGTGTTAACCCACTGTGTCACCGTGTCACTCTGAGGCAGCAGTGTTAACCCACTGTGTCACCGTGTCGCTGTGAGACAGCAGTGTTAACCCACTGTGTCACCGTGTCACTGTGAGGCAGCAGTGTTTTTCCACTGTGCCACCGTGTCACTGTGAGACAGCAGTGTTAACCCACTGTGTCACCGTGTCACTGTGAGGCAGCAGTGTTAACCCACTGTGTCACCGTGTCACTGAGAGGCAGCAGTGTTAACCCACTGTGTCACCGTGTCACTGTGAGACAGCAGTGTTAACCCATTGTGTCACCGTGTCACTGTGAGACAGCAGTGTTAACCCACTGTGTCACCGTGTCACGGTGAGGCAGCAGTGTTAACCCACTGTGTCACCGTGTCACTGTGAAGCAGCAGTGTTAACCCACTGTGTGACCGTGTCACTGTGAGGCAGCAGTTATAACCCACTGTGTCACCGTGTCACTGTGAGACAGCAGTGTTAACCCACTGTGTGACCGTGTCACTGTGAGGCAGCAGTGTTAACCCACTGTGTCACCGTGTCACTGTGAGGCAGCAGTGTTAACCCACTGTGTCACCGTGTCACTGTGAGACAGCAGTGTTAACCCGCTGTGTCACCGTGTCACTGTGAGACAGCAGTGTTAACCCACTGTGCCACCGTGTCACTGTGAGACAGCAGTGTTAACCCACTGTGTCACCATGTCATGATGAGGGAGCAGTGTTAACCCACTGTGCCACCGTGTCACTGTGAGGCAGCAGTGTTAACCCACTATGTCACCGTGGGGCAGCAGTGTTAACCCACTGTGTCACCGTGTCGCTGTGAGGCAGCAGTGTTAACCCACTGTGTCACCGTGTCACTGTGAGGCAGCAGTGTTAACCCACTGTGTCACCGTGTCGCTGTGAGACAGCAGTGTTAACCCACTGTGTCACCGTGTCACTGTGAGACAGCAGTGTTAATCCACTGTGCCACCGTGTCATGATGAGGGAGCAGTGTTCACCCACTGTGTCACCGTGTCACTGTGAGGCAGCAGTGTTAACCCACTGTGTCACCGTGTCACTGTGAGGCAGCAGTGTTAACCCACTGTGTCACCGTGTCACTGTGAGGCAGCAGTGTTAACCCACTGTGTCACCGTGTCGCTTTGAGGCAGCAGTGTTAACCCACTGTGCCACCCTGTCATGATGAGGGAGCAGTGTTCACCCACTGTGTCACCGTGTCGCTGTGAGACAGCAGTGTTAACCCACTGTGTCACCGTGTCACTGTGAGGCAGCAGTGTTAACCCACTGTGTCACCGTGTCACTGTGAGGCAGCAGTGTTAACCCACTGTGTCACCGTGTCACTGTGAGGCAGCAGTGTTTTTCCACTGTGCCACCGTGTCACTGTGAGACAGCAGTGTTAACCCACTGTGTCACCGTGTCACTGTGAGACAGCAGTGTTAACCCACTGTGTCACTGTGTCGCTGTGAGGCAGCAGTGTTAACCCACTGTGTCACCGTGTCACTGTGAGGCAGCAGTGTTAACCCACTGTGTCACCGTGTCACTGTGAGACAGCAGTGTTAACCCACTGTGTCACCGTGTCACTGTGAGGCAGCAGTGTTAACCCACTGTGCCACCGTGTCACTGTGAGGCAGCAGTGTTAACCCACTGTGTCACCGTGTCACTGTGAGACAGCAGTGTTAACCCACTGTGTCACCGTGTCGCTGTGAGACAGCAGTGTTAACCCACTGTGTCACCGTGTCGCTGTGAGGCAGCAGTGTTAACCCACTGTGTCACCGTATCACTGTGAGGCAGCAGTGTTAACCCACTGTGTCACTGTGTCGCTGTGAGACAGCAGTGTTAACCCACTGTGTCACCGTGTCACTGTGAGACAGCAGTGTAAACCCACTGTGTCACCGTGTCGCTGTGATGCAGCAGTGTTAACCCACTGTGCTACCGTGTCACTGTGAGGCAGCAGTGTTAACCCACTGTGTCACTGTGTCGCTGTGAGACAGCAGTGTTAACCCACTGTGTCACCGTGTCGCTGTGAGGCAGCAGTGTTAACCCACTGTGCCACCGTGTCATGATGAGGGAGCAGTGTTCACCCACTGTGTCACCGTGTCACTGTGAGGCAGCAGTGTTAACCCACTGTGTCACCGTGTCACTGTGAGGCAGCAGTGTTAACCCACTGTGTCACCGTGTCACTGTGAGGCAGCAGTGTTAACCCACTGTGTCACCGTGTCGCTTTGAGGCAGCAGTGTTAACCCACTGTGCCACCCTGTCATGATGAGGGAGCAGTGTTCACCCACTGTGTCACCGTGTCGCTGTGAGACAGCAGTGTTAACCCACTGTGTCACCGTGTCACTGTGAGGCAGCAGTGTTAACCCACTGTGTCACCGTGTCGCTGTGAGACAGCAGTGTTAACCCACTGTGTCACCGTGTCACTGTGAGGCAGCAGTGTTAACCCACTGTGTCACCGTGTCGCTGTGAGGCAGCAGTGTTAACCCACTGTGCCACCGTTTCACTGTGAGACAGCAGTGTTAACCCACTGTGTCACTGTGAGAAAGCAGTGTTAACCCACTGTGCCACCGTGTCACTGTGAGACAGCAGTGTTAACCCACTGTGTCACCGTGTCGCTGTGAGGCAGCAGTGTTAACCCACTGTGTCACCGTGTCACTGTGAGGCAGCAGTGTTAACCCACTGTGTCACCGTGTCACTGTGAGACAGCAGTGTAAACCCACTGTGTCACCGTGTCGCTGTGATGCAGCAGTGTTAACCCACTGTGTCACCGTGTCACTGTGAGACAGCAGTGTTAACCTACTGTGTCACCGTGTCACTGTGAGGCAGCAGTGTTAACCCACTGTGTCACCGTGTCACTGTGAGGCAGCACTGTTAACCCACTGTGCCACCGTGTCACTGTAAGGCAGTAGTGTTAACCCACTGTGCTACCGTGTCACTGTGAGGCAGCAGTGTTAACCCACTGTGTCACCGTGTCACTGTGAGACAGCAGTGTTAACCACTGTGTCACCGTGTCACTGCGAGGCAGCAGTGTTAACCCACTGTGCTACCGTGTCACTGTGAGGCAGCAGTGTTAACCCACTGTGTCACCGTGTCACTCTGAGGCAGCAGTGTTAACCCACTGTGTCACCGTGTCACTGTGAGACAGCAGTGTTAATCACTGTGTCACCGTGTCACTGCGAGGCAGCAGTGTTAACCCACTGTGCTACCGTGTCACTGAGGCAGCAGTGTTAACCCACTGTGTCACCGTGTCGCTGTGAGGCAGCAGTGTTAACCCACTGTGCCACCGTGTCACTGTGAGACAGCAGTGTTAACCCACTGTGTCACCGTGTCACTGTGAGACAGCAGTGTTAACCACTGTGTCACCGGGTCACTGTGAGGCAGCAGTGTTAACCACTGTGTCAACGTGTCGCTGTGACACAGCAGTGTTAACCCACAGTGTCACCGTGTCACTGTGAGGCAGCAGTGTTAACCCACTGTGTCACTGTGTCGCTGTGAGGCAGCAGAGTTAACCCACTGTGTCACCGTGTCGCTGTGAGGCAGCAGTGTTAACCCACTGAGTCACCGTGTCACTGTGAGGCAGCAGTGTTAACCCACTGTGTCACCGTGTCGCTGTGAGACAGCAGTGTTAACCCACTGTGTCACCGTGTCGCTGTGATGCAGCAGTGTTAACCCACTGTGCTACCGTGTCACTGTGAGGCAGCACTGTTAACCCACTGTGCCACCGTGTCACTGTAAGGCAGTAGTGTTAACCCACTGTGCTACCGTGTCACTGTGAGGCAGCAGTGTTAACCCACTGTGTCACCGTGTCACTGTGAGACAGCAGTGTTAACCACTGTGTCACCGTGTCACTGCGAGGCAGCAGTGTTAACCCACTGTGCTACCGTGTCACTGTGAGGCAGCAGTGTTAACCCACTGTGTCACCGTGTCACTGTGAGGCAGCAGTGTTAACCCACTGTGTCACCGTGTCACTGTGAGGCAGCAGTGTTAACCACTGTGTCACCGTGTCATTGTGAGACAGCAGTGTTAACCCACTGTGTCACTGTGAGGGAGCAGTGTTAACCCACTGTGCCACCGTGTCACTGTGAGGCAGCAGTGTTAACCCACTGTGTCACCGTGTCACTGTGAGGCAGCAGTGTTTTCCCACTGTGCCACCGTGTCACTGTGAGACAGCAGTGTTAACCCACTGTGTCACTGTGAGACAGCAGTGTTAACCCACTGTGCCACCGTGTCACTGTGAGACAGCAGTGTTAACCTACTGTGTCACCGTGTCACTGTGAGGCAGCAGTGTTAACCCACTGTGTAACCGTGTCACTGTGACACAGCAGTGTTAACCCACTGTGTCACCGTGTCACTGTGAGGCAGCAGTGTTAACCCACTGTGTCACCGTGTCACTGTGAGACAGCAGTGTTAACCCACTATGTCACCCTGTCGCTGTGAGACAGCAGTGTTAACCCACTGTGCCACCGTGTCACTGTGAGACAGCAGTGTTAACCCACTGTGTCACCGTGTCGCTGTGAGACAGCAGTGTTAACCCACTGTGTCACTGTGAGGGAGCAGTGTTAACCCACTGTGCCACCGTGTCACTGTGAGACAGCAGTGTTAACCCACTGTGTCACTGTGAGGGAGCAGTGTTAACCCACTGTGCCACCGTGTCACTGTGAGACAGCAGTGTTAACCCACTGTGTCACCGTGTCACTGTGAGGCAGCAGTGTTAACCCACTGTGTCACCGTGTCACTGTGAGGCAGCAGTGTTAACCCACTGTGTCACCGTGTCACTGAGAGACAGCAGTGTTAACCTACTGTGTCACCGTGTCACTGTGAGACAGCAGTGTTAACCCACTGTGTCACTTTGAGACAGCAGTGTTAACCCACTGTGCCACCGTGTCACTGTGAGGTAGCAGTGTTAACCTACTGTGTCACCGTGTCACTGTGAGGCAGCAGTGTTAACCCACTGTGTCACCGTGTCACTGTGACACAGCAGTGTTAACCCACTGTGTCACCGTGTCACTGTGAGGCAGCAGTGTTAACCCACTGTGTCACCGTGTCACTGTGAGACAGCAGTGTTAACCGACTGTGTCACCGTGTCGCTGTGAGACAGCAGTGTTAACCCACTGTGTCACCGTGTCACTGTGAGACAGCAGTGTTAACCCATTGTGTCACCGTGTCACTGTGAGACAGCAGTGTTAACCCACTGTGTCACCGTGTCACTGTGAGGCAGCAGTGTTAACCCACTGTGTCACCGTGTCACTCTGAGCAGCAGTGTTAACCCACTGTGTCACCGTGTCACTGTGAGGCAGCAGTGTTAACCCACTGTGTCACCGTGTCACTGTGAGACAGCAGTGTTAACCCACTGTGTCACCGTGTCACTGTGAGGCAGCAGTGTTAACCCACTGTGTCACCTTGTCGCTGTGAGGCAGCAGTGTTAACCCACTGTGTCACCGTGTCACTGTGAGGCAGCAGTGTTAACCCACTGTGTCACCGTGTCACTGTGAGACAGCAGTGTTAACCACTGTGTCACCGTGTCACTGTGAGGCAGCAGTGTTAACCCACTGTGCCACCGTGTCACTGTGAGACAGCAGTGTTAACCCACTGTGTCACCGTGTCACTGTGAGGCAGCAGTGTTAACCACTGTGTCACCGTGTCACTGTGAGGCAGCAGTGTTAACCCACTGTGCCACCGTGTCACTGTGAGACAGCAGTGTTAACCCACTGTGTCACCGTGTCACTGTGAGGCAACAGTGTTAACCCACTGTGTCACTGTGTCACTGTGAGACAGCAGTGTTAACCACTGTGTCACCGTGTCACTGTGAGGCAGCAGTGTTAACCCACTGTGCCACCGTGTCACTGTGAGACAGCAGTGTTAACCCACTGTGTCACCGTGTCACTGTGAGACAGCAGTGTTAACCACTGTGTCACCGGGTCACTGTGAGGCAGCAGTGTTAACCACTGTGTCACCGGGTCACTGTGAGGCAGCAGTGTTAACCACTGTGTCACCGTGTCGCTGTGAGACAGCAGTGTTAACCCACAGTGTCACCGTGTCACTGTGAGGCAGCAGTGTTAACCCACTGTGTCACTGTGTCGCTGTGAGGCAGCAGAGTTAACCTACTGTGTCACCGTGTCACTGTGAGACAGCAGTGTTAACCCACTGTGTCACCGTGTCGCTGTGAGGCAGCAGTGTTAACCCACTGAGTCACCGTGTCACTGTGAGGCAGCAGTGTTAACCCACTGTGTCACTGTGTCACTGTGAGACAGCAGTGTTAACCCACTGTGTCACCGTGTCGCTGTGAGGCAGCAGTGTTAACCCACTGAGTCACCGTGTCACTGTGAGGCAGCAGTGTTAACCCACTGTGCTACCGTGTCACTGTGAGACAGCAGTGTTAACCCACTGTGTCACCGTGTCACTGTGAGACAGCAGTGTTAACCCACTGTGTCACCGTGTCGCTGTGAGACAGCAGTGTTAACCCACTGTGTCACCGTGTCACTGTGAGACAGCAGTGTTAACCTACTGTGTCACCGTGTCGCTGTGAGACAGCAGTGTTAACCCACTGTGTCACCGTGTCACTGTGAGGCAGCAGTGTTAACCCACTGTGTCACCGTGTCACTGTGAGACAGCAGTGTTAACCCACTGTGCCACCGTGTCACTGTGAGACAGCAGTGTTAACCCACTGTGTCACCGTGTCACTGTGAGACAGCAGTGTTAACCCACTGTGTCACCGTGTCACTGTGAGGCAGCAGTGTTAACCCACTGTGTCACCGTGTCACTGTGAGACAGCAGTGTTAACCACTGTGTCACCGGGTCACTGTGAGGCAGCAGTGTTAACCACTGTGTCACCGTGTCGCTGTGAGACAGCAGTGTTAACCCACTGTGTCACCGTGTCACTGTGAGACAGCAGTGTTAACCCACTGTGTCACCGTACGCTGTGAGACAGCAGTGTTAACCCACTGTGTCACCGTGTCACTGTGAGGCAGCAGTGTTAACCCACTGTGTCACCGTGTCACTGTGAGACAGCAGTGTTAACCCACTGTGCCACCGTGTCACTGTGAGACAGCAGTGTTAACCCACTGTGTCACCGTGTCACTGTGAGACAGCAGTGTTAACCCACTGTGTCACCGTGTCACTGTGAGGCAGCAGTGTTAACCCACTGTGTCACCGTGTCACTGTGAGGCAGCAGTGTTAACCCACTGTGTCACCGTGTCACTGTGAGACAGCAGTGTTAACCCACTGTGTCACCGTGTCACTGTGAGACAGCAGTGTTAACCACTGTGTCACCGGGTCACTGTGAGGCAGCAGTGTTAACCACTGTGTCACCGTGTCGCTGTGAGACAGCAGTGTTAACCCACTGTGTCACCGTGTCACTGTGAGACAGCAGTGTTAACCCACTGTGTCACCGTGTCGCTGTGAGACAGCAGTGTTAACCCACTGTGCTACCGTGTCACTGTGAGGCAGCACTGTTAACCCACTGTGCCACCGTGTCACTGTAAGGCAGTAGTGTTAACCCACTGTGTCACCGTGTCACTGTGAGGCAGCAGTGTTAACCCACTGTGTCACCGTGTCACTGTGAGAAAGCAGTGTTAACCACTGTGTCACCGTGTCACTGCGAGGCAGCAGTGTTAACCCACTGTGCTACCGTGTCACTGTGAGGCAGCAGTGTTAACCCACTGTGTCACCGTGTCACTGTGAGGCAGCAGTGTTAACCCACTGTGTCACCGTGTCACTGTGAGGCAGCAGTGTTAACCCACTGTGTCACCGTGTCACTGTGAGGCAGCAGTGTTAACCACTGTGTCACCGTGTCATTGTGAGACAGCAGTGTTAACCCACTGTGTCACTGTGAGGGAGCAGTGTTAACCCACTGTGCCACCGTGTCACTGTGAGGCAGCAGTGTTAACCCACTGTGTCACCGTGTCACTGTGAGGCAGCAGTGTTTTCCCACTGTGCCACCGTGTCACTGTGAGACAGCAGTGTTAACCTACTGTGTCACCGTGTCACTCTGAGACAGCATTGTTAACCCACTGTGTCACTGTGAGACAGCAGTGTTAACCCACTGTGCCACCGTGTCACTGTGAGACAGCAGTGTTAACCTACTGTGTCACTGTGAGACAGCAGTGTTAACCCACTGTGCCACCGTGTCACTGTGAGGCAGCAGTGTTAACCCACTGTGTAACCGTGTCACTGTGACACAGCAGTGTTAACCCACTGTGTCACCGTGTCACTGTGAGGCAGCAGTGTTAACCCACTGTGTCACCGTGTCACTGTGAGACAGCAGTGTTAACCCACTGTGTCACCGTGTCGCTGTGAGACAGCAGTGTTAACCCACTGTGTCACCGTGTCACTGTGAGGCAGCAGTGTTAACCCACTGTGTCACCGTATCACTGTGAGGCAGCAGTGTTAACCCACTGTGTCACCGTGTCACTGTGAGGCAGCAGTGTTAACCCACTGTGTCACTGTGAGGGAGCAGTGTTAACCCACTGTGCCACCGTGTCACTGTGAGACAGCAGTGTTAACCCACTGTGTCACCGTGTCACTGTGAGGCAGCAGTGTTAACCCACTGTGTCACCGTGTCACTGTGAGACAGCAGTGTTAACCCACTGTGCCACCGTGTCACTGTGAGGCAGCAGTGTTAACCCATTGTGTGACCGTGTCACTGTGAGGCAGCAGTGTTAACCACTGTGTCACCGTGTCGCTGTCAGACAGCAGTGTTCACCCACTGTCACCGTGTCACTGTGAGGCAGCAGTGTTAACCCACTGTGTCACCATGTCATGATGAGGGAGCAGTGTTAACCCACTGTGCCACCGTGTCACTGTGAGGCAGCAGTGTTAACCCACTGTGTCACCGTGGGGCAGCAGTGTTAACCCACTGTGTCACCGTGTCGCTGTGAGGCAGCAGTGTTAACCCACTGTGCCACCGTGTCATGATGAGGGAGCAGTGTTCACCCACTGTGTCACCGTGTCACTGTGAGGCAGCAGTGTTAACCCACTGTGTCACCGTGTCACTGTGAGGCAGCAGTGTTAACCCACTGTGTCACCGTGTCACTGTGAGGCAGCAGTGTTAACCCACTGTGTCACCGTGTCGCTTTGAGGCAGCAGTGTTAACCCACTGTGCCACCCTGTCATGATGAGGGAGCAGTGTTCACCCACTGTGTCACCGTGTCGCTGTGAGACAGCAGTGTTAACCCACTGTGTCACCGTGTCACTGTGAGGCAGCAGTGTTAACCCACTGTGTCACCGTGTCGCTGTGAGACAGCAGTGTTAACCCACTGTGTCACCGTGTCACTGTGAGGGAGCAGTGTTAACCCACTGTGTCACCGTGTCACTGTGAGGCAGCAGTGTTTTTCCACTGTGCCACCGTGTCACTGTGAGACAGCAGTGTTATCCCACTGTGTCACCGTGTCGCTGTGAGGCAGCAGTGTTAACCCACTGTGCCACCGTGTCACTGTGAGACAGCAGTGTTAACCCACTGTGTCACTGTGAGAAAGCAGTGTTAACCCACTGTGCCACCGTGTCACTGTGAGACAGCAGTGTTAACCCACTGTGTCACCGTGTCGCTGTGAGGCAGCAGTGTTAACCCACTGTGTCACTGTGAGGCAGCAGTGTTAACCCACTGTGTCACCGTGTCACTGTGAGACAGCAGTTTAAACCCACTGTGTCACCGTGTCGCTGTGATGCAGCAGTGTTAACCCACTGTGTCACCGTGTCACTGTGAGACAGCAGTGTTAACCTACTGTGTCACCGTGTCACTGTGAGGCAGCAGTGTTAACCCACTGTGTCACCGTGTCACTGTGAGGCAGCACTGTTAACCCACTGTGCCACCGTGTCACTGTAAGGCAGTAGTGTTAACCCACTGTGCTACCGTGTCACTGTGAGGCAGCAGTGTTAACCCACTGTGTCACCGTGTCACTGTGAGACAGCAGTGTTAACCACTGTGTCACCGTGTCACTGCGAGGCAGCAGTGTTAACCCACTGTGCTACCGTGTCACTGTGAGGCAGCAGTGTTAACCCACTGTGTCACCGTGTCACTCTGAGGCAGCAGTGTTAACCCACTGTGTCACCGTGTCACTGTGAGACAGCAGTGTTAACCACTGTGTCACCGTGTCACTGCGAGGCAGCAGTGTTAACCCACTGTGCTACCGTGTCACTGAGGCAGCAGTGTTAACCCACTGTGTCACCGTGTCGCTGTGAGGCAGCAGTGTTAACCCACTGTGTCACCGTGTCACTGTGAGGCAGCAGTGTTAACCACTGTGTCACCGTGTCACTGTGAGACAGCAGTGTTAACCCACTGTGTCACCGTGTCACTGTGAGACAGCAGTGTTAACCCACTGTGTCACCGTGTCACTGTGAGACAGCAGTGTTAACCCACTGTGTAACCGTGTCACTGTGAGGCAGCAGTGTTAACCCACTGTGTCACCGTGTCACTGTGAGGCAGCAGTGTTAACCACTGTGTCACCGTGTCACTGTGAGACAGCAGTGTTAACCCACTGTGTCACCGTGTCACTGTGAGACAGCAGTGTTAACCACTGTGTCACCGGGTCACTGTGAGGCAGCAGTGTTAACCACTGTGTCACCGTGTCGCTGTGACACAGCAGTGTTAACCCACAGTGTCACCGTGTCACTGTGAGGCAGCAGTGTTAACCCACTGTGTCACTGTGTCGCTGTCAGGCAGCAGAGTTAACCCACTGTGTCACCGTGTCGCTGTGAGGCAGCAGTGTTAACCCACTGAGTCACCGTGTCACTGTGAGGCAGCAGTGTTAACCCACTGTGTCACCGTGTCGCTGTGATGCAGCAGTGTTAACCCACTGTGCTACCGTGTCACTGTGAGGCAGCACTGTTAACCCACTGTGCCACCGTGTCACTGTAAGGCAGTAGTGTTAACCCACTGTGCTACCGTGTCACTGTGAGGCAGCAGTGTTAACCCACTGTGTCACCGTGTCACTGTGAGACAGCAGTGTTAACCACTGTGTCAACGTGTCACTGCGAGGCAGCAGTGTTAACCCACTGTGCTACCGTGTCACTGTGAGGCAGCAGTGTTAACCCACTGTGTCACCGTGTCACTGTGAGGCAGCAGTGTTAACCCACTGTGTCACCGTGTCACTGTGAGGCAGCAGTGTTAACCACTGTGTCACCGTGTCATTGTGAGACATCAGTGTTAACCCACTGTGTCACTGTGAGGGAGCAGTGTTAACCCACTGTGCCACCGTGTCACTGTGAGGCAGCAGTGTTAACCCACTGTGTCACCGTGTCACTGTGAGGCAGCAGTGTTTTCCCACTGTGCCACCGTGTCACTGTGAGACAGCAGTGTTAACCCACTGTGTCACTGTGAGACAGCAGTGTTAACCCACTGTGCCACCGTGTCACTGTGAGACAGCAGTGTTAACCTACTGTGTCACCGTGTCACTGTGAGGCAGCAGTGTTAACCCACTGTGTAACCGTGTCACTGTGACACAGCAGTGTTAACCCACTGTGTCACCGTGTCACTGTGAGGCAGCAGTGTTAACCCACTGTGTCACCGTGTCACTGTGAGACAGCAGTGTTAACCCACTGTGTCACCGTGTCGCTGTGAGACAGCAGTGTTAACCCACTGTGCCACCGTGTCACTGTGAGACAGCAGTGTTAACCCACTGTGTCACCGTGTCGCTGTGAGACAGCAGTGTTAACCCACTGTGCCACCGTGTCACTGTGAGACAGCAGTGTTAACCCACTGTGTCACTGTGAGGGAGCAGTGTTAACCCACTGTGCCACCGTGTCACTGTGAGACAGCAGTGTTAACCCACTGTGTCACCGTGTCACTGTGAGGCAGCAGTGTTAACCCACTGTGTCACCGTGTCACTGTGAGGCAGCAGTGTTAACCCACTGTGCCACCGTGTCACTGTGAGACAGCAGTGTTAACATACTGTGTCACCGTGTCACTGTGAGACAGCAGTGTTAACCCACTGTGTCACTTTGAGACAGCAGTGTTAACCCACTGAGTCACCGTGTCGCTGTGAGACAGCAGTGTTAACCCACTGTGCCACCGTGTCACTGTGAGACAGCAGTGTTAACCCACTGTGCCACCGTGTCACTGTGAGGTAGCAGTGTTAACCTACTGTGTCACCGTGTCACTGTGAGGCAGCAGTGTTAACCCACTGTGTCACCGTGTCACTGTGACACAGCAGTGTTAACCCACTGTGTCACCGTGTCACTGTGAGGCAGCAGTGTTAACCCACTGTGTCACCGTGTCACTGTGAGACAGCAGTGTTAACCGACTGTGTCACCGTGTCGCTGTGAGACAGCAGTGTTAACCCACTGTGTCACCGTGTCACTGTGAGACAGCAGTGTTAACCCATTGTGTCACCGTGTCACTGTGAGACAGCAGTGTTAACCCAGTGTGTCATCGTGTCACTGTGAGGCAGCAGTGTTAACCCACTGTCTCACCGTGTCACTGTGAGGCAGCAGTGTTAACCCACTGTGTCACCGTGTCACTCTGAGCAGCAGTGTTAACCCACTGTGTCACCGTGTCACTGTGAGGCAGCAGTGTTAACCCACTGTGTCACCGTGTCACTGTGAGGCAGCAGTGTTAACCCACTGTGTCACCGTGTCACTGTGGGACAGCAGTGTTAACCCACTGTGTCACTTTGAGACAGCAGTGTTAACCCACTGTGCCACCGTGTCACTGTGAGACAGCAGTGTTAACCTACTGTGTCACCGTGTCCCTGTGAGGCAGCAGTGTTAACCCACTGTGTCACCGTGTCACTGTGACACAGCAGTGTTAACCCACTGTGTCACCGTGTCACTGTGAGGCAGCAGTGTTAACCCACTGTGTCACCGTGTCACTGTGAGACAGCAGTGTTAACCACTGTGTCACCGTGTCACTGTGAGGCAGCAGTGTTAACCCACTGTGCCACCGTGTCACTGTGAGACAGCAGTGTTAACCCACTGTGTCACCGTGTCACTGTGAGACAGCAGTGTTAACCACTGTGTCACCGGGTCACTGTGAGGCAGCAGTGTTAACCACTGTGTCACCGTGTCGCTGTGAGACAGCAGTGTTAACCCACAGTGTCACCGTGTCACTGTGAGGCAGCAGTGTTAACCCACTGTGTCACTGTGTCGCTGTGAGGCAGCAGAGTTAACCCACTGTGTCACCGTGTCGCTGTGAGGCAGCAGTGTTAACCCACTGAGTCACCGTGTCACTGTGAGGCAGCAGTGTTAACCCACTGTGCTACCGTGTCACTGTGAGACAGCAGTGTTAACCCACTGTGTCACCGTGTCACTGTGAGGCAGCAGTGTTAACCCACTGTGTCACCGTGTCGCTGTGAGGCAGCAGTGTTAACCCACTGAGTCACCGTGTCACTGTGAGGCAGCAGTGTTAACCCACTGTGCTACCGTGTCACTGTGAGACAGCAGTGTTAACCCACTGTGTCACCGTGTCGCTGTGATGCAGCAGTGTTAACCCACTGTGTCACCGTGTCGCTATGAGACAGCAGTGTTAACCCACTGTGTCACCGTGTCGCTGTGATGCAGCAGTGTTAACCCACTGTGCTACCGTGTCACTGTGAGGCAGCACTGTTAACCCACTGTGCCACCGTGTCACTGTAAGGCAGTAGTGTTAACCCACTGTGCTACCGTGTCACTGTGAGGCAGCAGTGTTAACCCACTGTGTCACCGTGTCACTGTGAGACAGCAGTGTTAACCACTGTGTCACCGTGTCACTGCGAGGCAGCAGTGTTAACCCACTGTGCTACCGTGTCACTGTGAGGCAGCAGTGTTAACCCACTGTGTCACCGTGTCACTGTGAGGCAGCAGTGTTAACCCACTGTGTCACCGTGTCACTGTGAGGCAGCAGTGTTAACCCACTGTGTCACCGTGTCACTGTGAGGCAGCAGTGTTAACCACTGTGTCACCGTGTCATTGTGAGACAGCAGTGTTAACCCACTGTGTCACTGTGAGGGAGCAGTGTTAACCCACTGTGCCACCGTGTCACTGTGAGGCAGCAGTGTTAACCCACTGTGTCACCGTGTCACTGTGAGGCAGCAGTGTTTTCCCACTGTGCCACCGTGTCACTGTGAGACAGCAGTGTTAACCTACTGTGTCACCGTGTCACTCTGAGACAGCATTGTTAACCCACTGTGTCACTGTGAGACAGCAGTGTTAACCCACTGTGCCACCGTGTCACTGTGAGACAGCAGTGTTAACCTACTGTGTCACCGTGTCACTGTGAGGCAGCAGTGTTAACCCACTGTGTAACCGTGTCACTGTGACACAGCAGTGTTAACCCACTGTGTCACCGTGTCACTGTGAGGCAGCAGTGTTAACCCACTGTGTCACCGTGTCACTGTGAGACAGCAGTGTTAACCCACTGTGTCACCGTGTCGCTGTGAGACAGCAGTGTTAACCCACTGTGCCACCGTGTCACTGTGAGACAGCAGTGTTAACCCACTGTGCCACCGTGTCACTGTGAGACAGCAGTGTTAACCCACTGTGTCACTGTGAGGGAGCAGTGTTAACCCACTGTGTCACCGTGTCACTGTGAGACAGCAGTGTTAACCCACTGTGTCACCGTGTCGCTGTGAGGCAGCAGTGTTAACCCACTGTGCCACCGTGTCACTGTGAGACAGCAGTGTTAACCCACTGTGTCACTGTGAGGGAGCAGTGTTAACCCACTGTGCCACCGTGTCACTGTGAGACAGCAGTGTTAACCCACTGTGTCACCGTGTCACTGTGAGGCAGCAGTGTTAACCCACTGTGCCACCGTGTCACTGTGAGGCAGCAGTGTTAACCCACTGTGTCACCGTGTCACTGTGAGACAGCAGTGTTAACCCACTGTGTCACCGTGTCACTGTGAGACAGCAGTGTTAACCTACTGTGTCACCGTGTCACTGTGAGACAGCAGTGTTAACCCACTGTGTCACTTTGAGACAGCAGTGTTAACCCACTGTGCCACCGTGTCACTGTGAGACAGCAGTGTTAACCTACTGTGTCACCGTGTCACTGTGAGGCAGCCGTGTTAACCCACTGTGTCACCGTGTCACTGTGAGGCAGCAGTGTTAACCCACTGTGTCACCGTGTCACTGTGAGGCAGCAGTGTTAACCCACTGTGTCACCGTGTCACTGTGAGGCAGCAGTGTTAACCCACTGTGTCACCGTGTCACTGTGACACAGCAGTGTTAACCCACTGTGTCACCGTGTCACTGTGAGGCAGCAGTGTTAACCCACTGTGTCACCGTGTCACTGTGAGACAGCAGTGTTAACCGACTGTGTCACCGTGTCGCTGTGAGACAGCAGTGTTAACCCACTGTGTCACCGTGTCACTGTGAGACAGCAGTGTTAACCCATTGTGTCACCGTGTCACTGTGAGGGAGCAGTGTTAACACACTGTGTCACTGTGTCGCTGTGAGACAGCAGTGTTAACCCACTGTGTCACCGTGTCACTGAGAGGCAGCAGTGTTAACCCACTGTGTCACCGTGTCACTGTGAGACAGCAGTGTTAACCCAGTGTGTCATCGTGTCACTGTGAGGCAGCAGTGTTAACCCACTGTCTCACCGTGTCACTGTGAGGCAGCAGTGTTAACCCACTGTGTCACCGTGTCACTCTGAGCAGCAGTGTTAACCCACTGTGTCACCGTGTCACTGTGAGGCAGCAGTGTTAACCCACTGTGTCACCGTGTCACTGTGAGGCAGCAGTGTTAACCCACTGTGTCACCGTGTCACTGTGAGGCAGCAGTGTTAACCCACTGTGTCACCGTGTCACTGTGAGGCAGCAGTGTTAACCCACTGTGTCACCGTGTCACTGTGAGGCAGCAGTGTTAACCCACTGTGTCACCGTGTCGCTGTGAGACAGCAGTGTTAACCCACTGTTGTCACCGTGTCACTGTGAGGCAGCAGTTTTAACCCACTGTGTCACCGTGTCACTGTGAGGCAGCAGTGTTAACCCACTGTGTCACCGTGTCAACCCACTGTGTCACCGTGTCACTGTGAGGCAGCAGTGTTAACCCACTGTGTCACCGTGTCACTGTGAGACAGCAGTGTTAACCCACTGTGTCACCGTGTCACTGTGAGGCAGCAGTGTTAACCACTGTCTCACCGTGTCACTGTGAGGCAGCAGTGTTAACCCACTGTGTCACCGTGTCACTGTGAGGCAGCAGTGTTAACCCACTGTTTCACCGTGTCACTGTGAGGCAGCAGTGTTAACCCACTGTGTCACCGTGTCACTGTGAGGCAGCAGTGTTAACCCACTGTGTCAACGTGTCACTGTGAGGCAGCAGTGTTAACCCACTGTGTCACCCGTGTCACTGTGAGGCAGCAGTTTTAACCCACTGTGCCCTTGAACAAAATGGCTTGCTATGCAATTTGGGAGGGCAGCTAAGAGTCAGACATGTTGCTGTGGCTCTGGAATGGCATGTAGAATGGCGGGTGCAGTGAAAAAAGACACAGAGTCTCCAGTGTGAGCTCAGTTCTCAGCTCCCACTCTTTGGAAAAAAGCCTCAGCCACAACCCACTGGGATTCCTGAATCATAGAAATAAACAAATGAATGGTGGGAGGCTGATTTCCAGACCAGACCACATCCTGGTAAATCTTTTCTATTCCCTCTCCAAAGCCTCCACATCCTTGTGCTGGTGTGGCGACCAGAATTGAACACTATATTCCAAGTGCAGTCTAACTAAGGTTCTATAAAGCTGCAACACGACTTGCCAATTTTTAAACTCAATACCCTGGCCGATGAAGGCAAGCATGCCGTATGCCGTCTTGACTACCTTCTCCCCCTGCATTGCCACTTTCAGTGACCTGTGTACCTGTACACCCAGATCCCTCTCCCTATCAATACTCTGAAGGGTTCTGTCATTTACTGTAAGTTTCCTATCTGTGTTAGACCTTCCAAAATGCATTACTTCACATTTGTCCGGACGAAACTCCATCTGCCACCTCTCTGCCCAAGTCTTGGACTGATCGATATCCTGCTGTATCCTCTGATGGTCCTCATCGCTATCCACAAATCCACCAACCTTTGTGTCATCAGCAAACTTACCTTCCCCCACCACCCCTCATCCCTTGCCCCCCGCAACCCCTCACCCCCTCCCCACAACCTTCAACCCCCCCGACAACCCCTCATCCCCTCCCCACAACCTCTCGCACCCTTCAACCCCTCCCCCTTGCCCCACTTCCCCCCACAACTCGCCCCCTCAATACCAATTGAGTCCAATCAATGTACTTGGACTATCAGCGACGATACCTTGTGTATTGATGTGTTTGTCCAGAAGCTTCTTCAATCAGAGAGTCCCTGCCTCCAGCAGCCACTCAGGCAGCGAGTTCCAGATTTGCAACACAGTCTGCTCAACAATCTGTCATGATGTGGAGATGCCGGCGTTGGACTGGGGAAGACACAGTAAGAAGTTTAACAACACCAGGTTAAAGTCCAACAGGTTTATTTGGTAGCAAAAGCCACACAAGCTTTCGGAGCTGCAAGCCCCTTCTTCGGCCCCCCTCAACATTGTCCCCACATCCCCTCTGAAACACTCTCACCTTTAACCTCTGCCCTTTGGTCAAACCCAGACCAAGATGGCACTGGGCATGCGCTCTCCTGACATTGCCCCTCACAAACATGGCACTGGGCATACGCTCACTTCACATTGCCCCTCACAAAGATGGCGGCAGCACAGGCGCACAGCCCCGCGGGAAACATGGCGGCGGTGAACTCGGGGCATAAACGGGGAACAATACTGGGCTCCCGCTGGGTCCAAACGGGGAACCGGCGATTTCATTCTCTGAGTTTCCGCTGTACACAAACCTGGTTATGAATCCTCTCCGCCCACCCGCCGGATCCATCGCTCCCCCGAGCCGCCATTCCACTCACTGCACATCAAATCACCCATCGCTATCCCGCACACTGCGCATGCTCCACTCCCAGCCCCGCCTCTCATTCACTCCGATTGGTTGGAGGACCAACCCCTCCTGCTCGGTAATCCAGTCCCGCCCCCTTCTCCTCCTATTGGTCCGGAGCTGCCGTCAATCAGCCGGGCATTGTGACGGTGAGAGATGGTGGGCGGCGCCACAGCACCAGGTTAAAGGTCAACAGGTCTATTTGGCAGCGCAAGGCACGAGCTTTCGGAGCACTGCTCCTTGATCAGGGGAGTGGGAGATGTGTTCACAAACAGGGCCGACAGAGACACTAACTCAATTTACACAATAACGGTTGGAATGTGAGTCTTCGGGGAAGCGTTCTCCAAGGCTGCCTTCACCACACACGACAGCGCAGAGTCACTGCGCAGAGACTGATAGTCAAGTTCCACACACATGAGGACGGCCCCAACCGCCATCTTGGGCTCATGTCACACTATCTGGATGACCTGGATGAGGAAGCGGAGGGATGGGTTGGTAAGTTTGCCGACAACACGAAGGTTGGTGGGGTTGTGGATAGTCTGGAGGGATCTCAGAAGTTACAGAGGGACATAGATAGGATGCAATACTGGGCGGAGAAGTGGCAGATGGACTTCAACCCAGATAAATGCGTCGTGGTCCATTTTGGCAGGTCAAATGGGATGAAGGAGTACAATATAAAGGGAAAGACTCTGAGTACGGTAGAGGATCAGAAGGACCTTGGGGTCCGGGTCCATAGGACTCTGAAATCGGCCCCGCAGGTGGAGGAGGTGGTTAAGAAGGCGTATGGTGTGCTGGCCTTTATCAATCGAGGGATTGAGTTTGGTAGTCCGGGGATAATGATGCAGCTATATAAGACCCTCGTCAGACCCCCCTTGGAGTACTGTGCTCAGTTCTGGTTGCCTCATTACAGGAAGGATGTGGAAAAGATTGAAAGGGTGCAGAGGAGATTTACAAGGATGTTGCCTGGAAAGAGTGGCATGCCTTATGAGGATAGGCTGAGGGAGCTCGGTCTTTTCTCCTTGGAGAGACGTAGGATGAGATGAGACCTAAGAGAGGTATATAAGGTGTTGAGAGGCTCAGAGTCTTTTTCCCAGGGTGGAAATGGCTGCTATGAGAGGACACAGGTTTAAGTTGCTGGGGGGGCGGGGGGCGGTAGGTACTGGGGAAATGTTAGGGGCAGTTTTTTCACACAGAGGGTGGTGGGCGAGTGGAATCGGCTGCCGTCAGTGGTGATGGAGGCAAACTCAATAGGGTCTTTTAAGAGACTCCTGGATGAGTACATGGGACTTAATAGGATGGAGGGTTATAGGTAGGCCTAAAAGGTAGGGATATGTTCGGCAAAACTTGTGGGGCCGAAGGGCCTGTTTTGTGCTGTAGTTTTCCATGTTTCTATCTGTAACCCCCACGACTTGCCTGGCCTTGCAGAATCTCACGAACTGTCCTGTCTGGAGACAATACACATCTTTCACCGCTGCTTAACCCTCTCTCCACTCACATTGTCTGTATCTTTCAGACTTGCTTACCTGTAAAGACTCACATTCCAACCGTTATAATGCACTGGCTAAAGCCACACACAGTAAGACGTTTAACAACACCAGGTTAAAGTCCAACAGGTTTATTTGGTAGCAAAAGCCACACAAGCTTTCGGAGCTCCAAGCCCCTTCTTCAGGTGAGTGGGAATTCTGTTCACAGACAGGGCTTATAAAGACACAGACTCAATTTTCATGAATAATGGTTGGAATGCGAATACTTACAGCGAATCAAGTCTTTAAGATACAAAGAACGTGAGTGGAGAGAGCATTAAGACAGACTAAAAAGATGTGTATTGTCTCCAGACAAGACAGCCAGTGAAACTTTGCTGGTCCAGGCAAGCTTTGGGGGCTACAAATAGTGTGACATGAACCCAATATCCCGGTTGAGGCCGTCCTCGTGTGTGCGGAACTTGGCTATCGTTTTCCGCTCAGCGACTCTGCGCTGTCGTGTGTCGTGAAGGCCGCCTTGGAGAACGCTAACCTGCAGATCGAAGGCTGAATGCCCGTGACTGCTGAAGTGCATTAACATTAGCTGAGAAACAGTCAGTAACACAGGGTGCTGGGGGAGGGGGTTACTGAGTGACAGTGTGAGGGAGCTGGATTAACATCAGTAGAGAAACAGTCAGTAACACAGGGTGCTGGGGGAGAGGGGTTACTGAGTGTCAGTGTGAGGGAGCTGGATTAACATCAGTACAGATCGAGTCAGTAACACAGGGCGCTGGGGAGAGGGGTTACTGAGTGACAGTGTGAGGGAGCTGGATTAACATCAGGACAGATACAGTCAGTAACACAGGGTGCTGGGGGAGAGGGGTTACTGAGTGACAGTGTGAGGGAGCTGGATTATCAGTAGAGATACAGTCAGTAACACAGGGTGCTGGGGGAGAGGGGTTACGGAGTGACAGTGTGAGGTAGCTGGATTAACATTAGTACAGATACAGTCAGTAACACAGGGTGCTGAGCGGGACAAGGGTTACTGAGTGACAGTGTGAGGGAGCTGGATTAACATCAGTACAGATACAGTCAGTAACATAGGCTGC
>NW_027593718.1:0-28000 GCF_964213995.1 Mustelus asterias | reverse complement strand
TCATATATTTGTCAGGACGCCCCTTAAAACTCACTGTCGTATCTGCTTCCACTCCCTCCCCCGGCAGCAAGTTCCAGGCACCCACCACCCTCTGTGTAAAATATCTGCCTCGTACATCTCCTTTAAACCTTGCCCCTCGCACCTTAAACCTGTGCCCCCGAGTAATTGACTCTTCCACCCTGGGAAAAAGCTTCTGATGATCCACTCTGTCCGTGCCTCTCATAATCTTGTAGACTTCTATCAGGTCTCCCCTCAACCTCCGTCGTTCCAGTGAGAACAAACCAAGTTTCTCCAACCTCTCCTCATAGCTAATGCCCTCCATACCAGGCAACATCCTGGTAAATCCTTTCTGTCCCCTCTCCAAAGCCTCCACATCTTTCTATTCTCTTCTCCCTCATGTGTTTATCCAGCTTTCCCCCTGAAATACATCGACACTATTCACCTCAACCACTCCCCGTGGGAGCGAGTCCCACATTCTCCCCGACTCCCCATGGGAGCGAGTCCCACATTCTCCCCCACTCCCCGTGGGGGCGAGTCCCACATTCTCCCCACTCCCCGTGGGAGCGAGTCCCACATTCTCCCCCACTCCCCGTGGGGGCGAGTCCCACATTCTCCCCCACTCCCCATGGGAGCGAGTCCCACATTCTCCCCCACTCCCCGTGGGGGCGAGTCCCACATTCTCCCCACTCCCCCTGGGAGCGAGTCCCACATTCTCCCCGACTCCCCATGGGAGCGAGTCCCACATTCTCCCCCACTCCCCGTGGGGGCGAGTCCCACATTCTCCCCACTCCCCGTGGGAGCGAGTCCCACATTCTCCCCCACTCACTGTGGGAGCGAGTCCCACATTCTCCCCCACTCCCCGTGGGGGCGAGTCCCACATTCTCCCCACTCCCCGTGGGGGCGAGTCCCACATTCTCCCCCACTCCCCGTGGGAGCGAGTCCCACATTCTCCCCAACTCCCCGTGGGGGCGAGTCCCACATTCTCCCCCACTCCCCGTGGGAGCGAGTCCCACATTCTCCCCCACTCCCTGTGGGGGCGAGTCCCACATTCTCCCCACTCCCCGTGGGGGCGAGTCCCACATTCTCCCCCACTCCCCGTGGGACCGAGTCCCACATTATCCCCACTCCCCGTGGGAGTGAGTCCCACATTCTCCCCACTCTCTGGGTAAGGGAGTTTCTCCTGAATTCCCATTAGATTTATTAGTGAGTGTCACATATCGATGTCCCCCTAGTTCTGGTCTCTCCCCCACACAAGGGGAAACATCTCCATGGCGACCCCATCGAAACCCTTTCTGAATTAAAGCCCTCGATCGGGTCACCCGCTCTGTGTTCTGTTTCCCACTCCCAGTGGCCTGTTTAGCCTTTCCTGATGGGATGATGTTTGAACCGACAATGTGTTCCCACCGGGAAGAGTGAGGTCTCAGGCCAGTTCCTGTTCCACTAAAATATGGTGTCATGACTTGCATTACAGGGGAACCTGGGCACAGGATGAGGCTATTCAGCCCCTCGAGCCTCCTGTACATTCATCTACCTCTTTGCTGAACCATCCTAAACACTGATTGTGACTGATTTCACGATACCTCTCCATCTCTGTCTTCAATATGGAGTCGCAGAGCTTTACAGCACAGAGAGACCCTTCAGCCCATCGCGTCTGCGCCAGCCATCAAACACCTGTCTATTCTAATCCCGTTTTCCAGCACTTGCTCTGTAGCCTGTGCGCTCGGGCATTTCAAATGCTCATCTAAACACTTGTCAATCGTTGTGAGAGTTCTCCCGCTGACACCGCCCTTTCAGGCAGTGAGTTCCACACTCCCACCACCCTCTGGGTGAAAAACTTTCCCCTCAAATCCCCTCGAAACCTCCTGCCCCTCCACTCTGACCCCTCTGGTTACTGACCCCTCCACTCTGACCCCTCTGGTTCCTGACCCCTCCACTCTGACCCCTCCACTCTGACCCCTCTGGTTACTGACCCCTCCACTCTGACCCCTCTGGTTACTGACCCCTCCACTCTGACCCCTCTGGTTACTGACCCCTCCACTCTGACCCCTCTGGTTACTGACCCCTCCACTCTGACCCCTCTGGTTACTAACCCCTCCACTCTGACCCCTCTGGTTACTGACCCCTCCACTCTGACCCCTCTGGTTACTGACCCCTCCACTCTGACCCCTCTGGTTACTGACCCCTCCACTCTGACCCCTCTGGTTACTGACCCCTCCACTAAAGGGCAATGGTCCTTCCTATCCTCCCTATCTGTATCCCTCATCATTTTGTACATCTCGATCGGTTCCCCCCTCAGCCTTCTCTGCTCTGAGGAAAACAACCCCAGTCTAACCAGCCTCTCTTCGTAGCGGAAACACTCCATCCCAGGCAGCATCCTGGTGAATCTCCTCTGGACCCCCTCCAGTGCAATCACATCCTTCCTATAGCGTGGTGACCAGAACTGCACACAGTGCTCTAGCTGTGGCCTAACCAGTGTTTTATACAGCTCCATCATAACCTCCCTGCTCTTATAGTCACTGCCTCGGTTAATAAAGACAAGCGTCACCATATTGCCTTCTTAACCACCTTATCCCCCTGTCCTGCTGCCTTCAGGAATCTTTCCACACGCAGCCCAAAGTCCCTCTGGTCCTCTGTCCCAGCATCCTACCGTTCATTGTCTATTCCCTGGCCTTGTTCGTCCTCCCAAAATGCATCACCTCACACTTTTCAGGGTTAAATTCCAGTTGCCACCGTTCTGCCCGTCTGACCAGCCCGTCCATATCGTCCTGTCATCAAAGGCTGTCCTCCTCACTATTTACCACATCACCAATGTTCCTGTCAATGTCAACTTACTGATCATCCCCCTCTCCACCTTCCCGTCTCGATCATTAATGTACATGCGTTCAGTGACGGAGTGTCCCCAGCCCTCTGAATTCCAGAGATTCCCCACCCTCTGAGCAAAGACATTTCGCCTTGTCTCGATCTGCAATGGCCATCCCCTTACCCTGGGTCTGTGACCAACCCCCCTTCCCCCCCAGACAGAGACATCCCAGACAGAGAGAGAGAGGGAGGGTGGAAGAGGGACAGAGAGAGGGAGAGACAGAGATATGAAGAGACAGAGAGGGGGAGGGAGTAGGAGAGGGAGTAGGTGAGGGGGGGAGAGAATAGGAGAGGGGGGAGAGGGAGCCAGAGGAGGGGGAGAGGGAGGTAGGGAGAGGGGGGAGGGAGAGAGAGAGGGAGAAGGGAAGAGGGCAGAGTAGGAGAGGGAGGGAGGGAGGGGGAGTGGGAGAGGGGCCGGGAAGGAGAGGGGGAGGGAATTTGGGGGGGAGGGAGTAGGGGAGGGAGGGAGGGGGGAGGGAGGGGGAGTAGGAGAGGAAGGGAGAGGAGAGGGAGGGAGTAGAGGAGGGAGGGAGAGGGGGAGGGAGGAGGGGAGGGAATCGGAGAGGGAGGGGGAGGGAGTAGGGGAGGGAGGGAGGGGGAGTAGGAGAGGAAGGGAGAGGGGGCGGCAGTAGGAGAGAGGGGGAGACAGAGAGAGAAGGTCCTTGCTGTCTCTCCCCTGGTTAGCGGTGTCGGAATGTGGTAAGCTGTAGTCAGACAGGATTCAGTGCAGAGTGAGGTATTTGAGGGTGGATTGAGATGCCCGGTTCCATGGTCTGGGAGAGGGAATAATGTTTTTCTCTTTCCTGATTGAAGGTGAATGGTATCAGGACCAACCTCCCCCTGTTCCTGCAGGAGGGGAAGGTGCAGTTGTATCAGAGTGGGGCCTACCTTGTCCTGGAGACGGACTTCCAGCTCAAGGTGACGTACGACTGGAACCACCACCTGGTGGTGAGGGTAAGCAGCAGTTACTCCGGGCACATGTGTGGCCTGTGTGGAAACTACGACGGGAAGCCAGGGGACGATTTCCGCACTCCACAGGGAAACCTCGTGTCCAAGGCTCTGGACTTTGGGAAGAGTTGGAAGGTGTCTGACGGGGACATCTTCTGCTGGGATGACTGTCATGGAGTCTGCCCGACCTGCGACACCCAGAGCCGCAAATACTACTCCGGCCACGCCTCCTGCGGCCTGATGAAGAAAGCTGACGGCCCCTTCCGGGAATGTCACGCCAAGGTCAACCCCGAGCACTACCTGGACAGCTGCATCTATGATGTTTGCCTCTCCGGGGGGCTAAAGACCCTCCTGTGCCAGGCCATGAAGGCCTACGCTGAGGTGTGTCAGCGGGAGGGGGTCAAGGTTCACGACTGGAGGACGCTCTCTGGATGCCGTGAGTATCTCACCAACAAAAACCCAACTTCTCAATCTCAACATTCGCACCAGTCTCCATGCCACCACCTTCTTCCGCTCCCCTCTCCCCCGGCACCATCCTCGCTGACTACTCTTTGCCCGTGACTCTGCCGCTCCCCCGACCCGAACATTTGCCCCACTCGCCCTCTCAGAGAGCCGCTAAGATATGGGGGCCAATTGCCGCCCCAATCTATCCAGGGTACTGAGGTTTCTCATCCCTGGACCCATTCTCATGAACCTTTTCTGCTCTCCCTCCAATGCCTTCACATCCTTTCTAAGTTCCCAGAACTTAAGAGTGGCATGGAGGCACAGTGGTTAGCGCTGCTGCCTCACGGCTCCAAAGACCCCGGTTCAATTCCAGCCTTGGGTGTCTGTGTGGTGTCTGTATGTTCTTCCCGTATCTGTTTGGGATTTCACCGGATGCTCCGGTTTCTTCTCACACTTGAAAGATGTGCGGGTTGGGTGGATTGGCCATGCTAAATTGCCCCTTAGTGTCCAAAGATGTGTGTTTTAGGGGGTTTAGCGGGTCAAATAGATGTGGTTACATGGATCGGACCTGGGTAAAATGCTCTGTCGGAGAGTCAGTGCAGACGTCTTGGGCCGAATGGCCTCGTTCGACACTCTAAGGATTGTATGATTCTATTCTAACTGAACCACAATACTCTAGTTGGTGCTGAACCAGTGTTGGTGAAGGTTCATGACACCCTTTTGCTCTGTGCCCCCTGTAAATGAAGCCTTGGACGCTACTTACATCATTACCCACTCCCCCACCTCTCAGTCAATGGTTTAGGTAGATTTACCCCCCAGTGGGGGATGGGGTCCCTCTGCCCCTCCGCACCTACCCGGGTTGCAGGCTGGCAGCAATGTTCTGGGATTATTTCACGCGGGTCTCTCTCTGTCTGTCTTCCAGAGTTGGCCTGTCCGGCTAACAGTCACTATGAGGCATGTGGCACTGCCTGCCCAGCCACCTGCACCGACCCATCAGCCCCTGGCAGCTGCCGGCGTCCCTGCGTGGAGTCCTGCGTCTGTGACAAGGGCTACGTGCTGAGTGCAGAGAAGTGCATCGCAGAGAAGAGTTGTGGCTGCTCCAGTCAGGGTCTCTACTATAAGGCTGGCGAGGTCTTCTGGGGCGATGCCCGGTGCCAAAGACGATGTAGGTGTGACCCACTGACCAAGAAGGTGAAGTGTGAGTCCCGGACGTGCAATGCCCACGAGGAGTGCAAGGTGGTGAAGGGAGTGAGGGCGTGCCACCCAGTCGGATACGGAACCTGTACAGCTGCCGGCGACCCCCATTACCGCACCTTTGACGGACGCAAGTATAATTTCCAGGGCACCTGTGTCTACGAGTTCTCCTCGCTGTGTGCCAAGGGTACCGAGCTGGTGCCCTTCGATGTACAAGTTCAGAATGAGCATCGGGGAAACAGGGTGGTCTCCTATACCCGGCTGGCGTGGATTGTGGTCTACGGGCAAACCATCGTCATCACCCGCGATTACATTGGCAGAGTGCTGGTAGGTAACAGCAGCCCTAGATCATAGCCCTGTTCACCCCCTCCCTATCTCTCTACCTCCTCCAGCTCCGATACCCCCTCCCTATCTCTCTACCTCCTCCAGCCCCCAAAACCCGATCCTATCTCTGTAACCTCCTACAGCCCCTACACCCCCTCCCTATCTCTCTACCTCCTCCAACCCTACACCCCCTCCCTATCACTGTAACCCCCTCCAGCCCCCAAAACCCAAGCCTATCTCTGTAACCTCCTCCAGTCCCTACACCCCCTCCCTATCACTGTAACCTCCTCCAGCCCCTACACCCCCTCCCTATCACTGTAACCTCCTCAAGCCCCTACACCCCCTCCCTATCGCTGTAACCTCCTCCAGCTCTGACACCCCCTCCCTATCTCTCGACCTCCTTCAGCCTCTACACCCCTCCCTTTCTCTGTAACCTTCTCCAGCCCCTCCACCCCCTCCCTATCTCTCTAACCTCCTCCAGCCCCCAAAACCCGTGCCTATCTCTCTACCTCCTCCAGCCCCTACACCCCCTCCCTATCTCTGTAACCACCTTCAGCCCCCTACACCCCTCCCTATTTCTGTGACCCCCTGCAGCCCCTACACCCTCTCTATCTCTGTAACCTCCTCCAGCCCCTACACCCCTCCCTATCTCTGTAACCTCCTCCAGCCCCTACACCCCTCCCTATCTTTGTAACCTCCTCCAGCCCCTACACCCCTCCCCATCTCTGGAACCTCCTCCAGCCCCTACACCCCCCCCCCCCCCATCTCTCTAACCTCCTCCAGCCCCTACACCCCCTCCCTATCTCTGTAACCTCCTCCAGCCCCTACACCCCTCCCCATCTCTGGAACCTCCTCCAGCCCCTACACCCCTCCCCATCTCTGGAACCTCCTCCAGACCCTACACCACCCCTATCTCTGTAACCTCCACCAGCCCCTACACCCCCTCCCTATCTCTGTAACCTCCTCCAGCCCCTACACCCCTCCCTATCTCTGTAACCTCCTCCAGCCTCTACACCCATCCCTATCTCTGTAACCTCCTCCAGCCTCTACACCCATCCCTATCTCTGTAACCTCCTCCAGCCTCTACACCCATCCCTATCTCTGTAACCTCCTCCAGCCTCTACACCCCTCCCTATCTCTGTAACCTCCTCCAGCCTCTACACCCATCCCTATCTCTGTAACGTCCTCCAGCCCCTACACCCCTCCCTATCTCTGTAACGCCCTCCAGCCCCTACACCCCCACCCTATCTCTGTAACCTCCTCCAGCCCCTACACCCCTCCCTATCTCTCTAACCTCTTCCAGCCCCTACACCCCCACCCTATCTCTGTAGCCTCCTCCAGCCCCTACACCCCTCCCTATCTCTGTAACGCCCTCCAGCCCCTACACCCCCACCCTATCTCTGTAACCCCCTCCAGCCCCTACACCCCTCCCTATCTCTGGAACCTCCTCCAGCCCCTACACCCCCCCCTATCTCTCTAACCTCTTCCAGCCCCTACACCCCTCCCTATCTCTGTAACGCCCTCCAGCCCCTACACCCCCACCCTATCTCTGTAACCTCCTCCAGCCCCTACACCCCGTGCCTATCTCTGTAACCTCCTCCAGCCACGACACCCCTCCCTATCTCTGTAACCTCCTCCAGCCCCTACACCCCTCCCTATCTCTGTAACCTCCTCCAGCCCCTACACCCCTCCCTATCTCTGTAACCTACTCCAAACCCTGCACCGCTCCCTATCTCTGTAACTTTCTCCAGCCCCGACACCCCTCCCTATCTCTGTAACCTCCTCCAGCCCCTACACCCCCACCCATCTCTGTAACCTCCTCCAGCCCTTACACCCCTCCCTATCTCTCTACCTCCTCCAGCCCCTACACCCCTCCGAGATTTCTGCGCTCCTCCAATTCCGGCCTCTCGAGCTTCCCTCGATTCCCATCTCTCCACCATTGGCGGGCGTGCCTTCAGCTGCCTGGGGGGCCGTAAAGTCTGGAATTTGCTCGCTGTGTCTCTCGCTCGCTCTGTCTCTCGCTCGCTGTGTCTCTCGCTCGCTGTGTCTCTCGCTCGCTCTGTCTCTCGCTCGCTCTGTCTCTCGCTCGCTCTGTCTCTCGCTCGCTGTGTCTCTCGCTCGCTGTGTCTCTCGCTCGCTGTGTCTCTCGCTCGCTGTGTCTCTCGCTCGCTCGCTCTGTCTCTCGCTCGCTCTGTCTCTCGCTCGCTCGCTCTGTCTCTCGCTCGCTCGCTCTGTCTCTCGCTCGCTCTGTCTCTCGCTCGCTCTGTCTCTCGCTCGCTCGCTCTGTCTCTCGCTCGCTCGCTCTGTCTCTCGCTCGCTCGCTCTGTCTCGCTCGCTCGCTCGCTCTATCTCTCGATCGCTCGCTCTGGCTCTCGATCGCTCGCTCTGGCTCTCGCTCACTCGCTCTGTCTCTCGCTCGCTCTGTCTCTCGATCGCTCGCTCTGTCTCTCGCTCGCTCTGTCTCTCGATCGCTCGCTCTGGCTCTCGCTCGCTCGCTCTGGCTCTCGATCGCTCGCTCTGTCTCTCGATCGCTCGCTCTGTCTCTCGCTCGCTCGCTCTGGCTCTCGATCGCTCGCTCTGTCTCTCGCTCGCTCGCTCTGGCTCGCGATCGCTCGCTCTGGCTCTCGCTCGCTCGCTCTGTCTCTCGCTCGCTCGCTCTGGCTCTCGCTCGCTCGCTCTGGCTCTCGATCGCTCGCTCTGGCTCTCGATCGCTCGCTCTGGCTCTCGATCGATCGCTCGCTCTGTCTCTCGCTCGCTCGCTCTGTCTCTCGCTCGCTCGCTCTGTCTCTCGCTCGCTCGCTCTGTCTCTCGCTCGCTCGCTCTGGCTCTCGATCGCTCGCTCTGGCTCTCGATCGCTCGCTCTGGCTCTCGATCGCTCGCTCTGGCTCTCGATCGCTCGCTCTGGCTCTCGCTCGCTCGCTCTGGCTCTCGCTCGCTCACTCTGGCTCTCGCTCGCTCGCTCTGGCTCTCGCTCGCTCGCTCTGGCTCTCGATCGCTCGCTCTGGCTCTCGATCGCTCTGGCTCTCGCTCGCTCTGGCTCTCGATCGCTCGCTCTGGCTCTCGCTCGCTCGCTCTGGCTCTCGATCGCTCGCTCTGGCTCTCGATCGCTCGCTCTGGCTCTCGATCGCTCGCTCTGTCTCTCGATCGCTCGCTCTGTCTCTCGCTCGCTCGCTCTGGCTCTCGCTCGCTCGCTCTGGCTCTCGCTCGCTCGCTCTGGCTCTCGATCGCTCGCTCTGGCTCTCGATCGCTCGCTCTGGCTCTCGATCGCTCGCTCTGGCTCTCGATCGCTCGCTCTGGCTCTCGATCGCTCTGGCTCTCGATCGCTCGCTCTGGCTCTCGCTCGCTCTGGCTCTCGATCGCTCGCTCTGGCTCTCGATCGCTCGCTCTGGCTCTCGATCGCTCGCTCTGGCTCTCGATCGCTCGCTCTGGCTCTCGCTCGCTCGCTCTGGCTCTCGATCGCTCGCTCTGGCTCTCGATCGCTCGCTCTGGCTCTCGATCGCTCGCTCTGTCTCTCGCTCGCTCGCTCTGGCTCTCGCTCGCTCGCTCTGGCTCTCGATCGCTCGCTCTGGCTCTCGATCGCTCGCTCTGGCTCTCGCTCGCTCTGGCTCTCGATCGCTCTGGCTCTCGCTCGCTCGCTCTGGCTCTCGATCGCTCGCTCTGGCTCTCGATCGCTCGCTCTGGATCTCGCTCGCTCTGGCTCTCGATTGCTCGCTCTGGCTCTCGCTCGCTCTGGCTCTCGATCGCTCGCTCTGGCTCTCGCTCGCTCGCTCTGGCTCTCGATCGCTCGCTCTGGCTCTCGATCGCTCGCTCTGGCTCTCGATCGCTCACTCTGGCTCTCGACCGCTCGCTCTGGCTCTCGATCGCTCACTCTGGCTCTCGATCGCTCGCTCTGGCTCTCGATCGCTCGCTCTGGCTCTCGATCGCTCGCTCTGGCTCTCGCTCGCTCGCTCTGGCTCTCGATCGCTCTGATTTTGATTTCTCATTTCTGCCTGATTGGAGTTCTTGTGTTTGGTGCCGAGATGCTGTGACGCAAGTTGTTGTTGTCTCTCAGAGTTTGAAGGTCGGAGGTCACTGGTGTAGTAAGACCCCTGTACGTTGATCTCGAGGCTGCTGGGGTTTTGTGTCAGTAACTGTGGTGTTGTCCATCCTGCCAGGTGAACGGAGTCTTGGTGAACCTGCCCTACTCTCTCGAGGACGGGAAGATAATTGTGTACAAGAGCTGCCGCGGTGCCACGTTAGAGACAGACTTTGGGCTGAGAGTCACCTATGACTGGCGTAGCCGCATCACCGTCACTCTGCCCAGCACCTACGCGGGGTCCGTGTGCGGGCTGTGCGGGAACTTTGACGGCAACTGGAAAAATGACCTCACCACCAAGGAAGGGCAGGAGACAAAGAGCCCGGTGACCTTTGGCAAGAGCTGGCAGGTGGACACCACTCCCGGATGCTCCCACGAGTGTCGTGGAAAATGCCCGCAGTGCGATATCGTGGCCAAGCGACGCTACGAAGGTCCCGGGTTCTGCGGCAAGATACAAGTTCCCAAGGGACCCTTCCGAGACTGCTTTGAACGGGTCGATCCCAAGGAATATTTCAACGATTGCGTCTATGACTCCTGCCTTTACAAGGGTCACCGGACGGTGGTGTGCGAGGCCGTGGCTGCCTATGCAGCTGCCTGCCAGGATGCCGGGGTCTCCATTTACCAATGGCGGAGCGAGTCTTTCTGCCGTAAGTACTGGCAAAAGCAGCAGCCGGGTCCGTCCTGGGTCACAGTTGAGGGGCCAGGGGGTCAGGGTTGATGGCCAGGGGGTCGGGGTTGAGGAGTCAGGGGGTCTGGGTCACGGTTGAGGGGTCGGGGTTGAGGAGTCAGGGGGTCGGGGTTGAGGGGTTGGGGTTGAGGGGTCAGGGTTGATGGCCAGGGGGTCGGGGTTGAGGAGTCAGGGGGTCTGGGTCACGGTTGAGGGGTCGGGGTTGAGGAGTCAGGGGGTCGGGGTTGAGGGGTTGGGGTTGAGGGGTCAGGGTTGATGGCCAGGGGGTCGGGGTTGAGGGGGTCAGGGTTGAGGGGTCGGGGTTGAGGAGTCAGGGGGTCGGGGTCAGGGTTTAGGGGTCGGGGTTGAGGAGTCAGGGGGTCGGGGGTCAGGGTTGAGGGGTTGGGGTTGAGGGGTCAGGGATTGAGGGGCCAGGGGGTCAGGGTCAGGGCTGAGGGCCAGGGGGTCAGGGTTGAGGGGTCAGGGTTGATGATTCGGATTTGCCGATTCAGGGTTTATGTGTTGAGTGTGTACACTGAGGCCTCTCTCTCTCTCTCTGTCCTCACAGCGATGTCCTGTCCAGTGAACAGCCATTATGAAGTGTGTGGCACCGGGTGCCCAGTCTCGTGTGCCACTCTGTCCAAACCGGACGGCTGCGATGCCTTGTGTGCTGAGGGGTGCCAGTGTGACGAAGGCTTTGTGCTGAGTGGGGAACACTGCGTTCCTCTGGCCCAGTGTGGCTGTCTGTACAAGGGGGCATACTACAAATCCGGAGAGACCTTCTACCCCGACGGGAAGTGTGGCCAGCGCTGCACCTGCCAGGACGGCGGCACCGTCAGGTGCCAGGAGGTCAAGTGCGGTCCCCACGAGGAGTGCAAGGTGGTGAATGGCGAGCGAGGGTGCCATGCAGTGGGTGTGGGGATCTGTACAGCTGCCGGCGACCCCCACTACCGCACCTTTGACGGACACAAGTATGATTTCCAGGGCACCTGCACCTACACCCTGGTCACGGTAATCGAGAAGGAGGAGAATCTGCCCAAATTCACCGTCAATGTGGAAAACGAGAGCTTTGGCAATGGCAAGGTGTCCGTTACCAGGCTGGTGGAGGTGAAAGTTCACGGTTACAGCCTCATCCTGGAACAGAGACTGCGCTGGAAGGTGAAGGTAAGTGAGAACAGAGCAATCTTCGAACTGTCTGCAACAGTGTGTGGGAATGTTTATAACAGCAGGAAGCAACGCAGCTCAGAGATCCATTGATCTGATTTCGGTCGCTAAATGGATACAAAATTGGCTTGATGACAGAATGTGGAGATGCCGGCGTTGGACTGGGGTAACCACAGTAAGAAGTTTAACAACACCAGGTTTACCTGTTGGACTTTGACCCGGTGTTGTTAAACTTCTTATTGATGACAGAAGCCAGAGGGTGGTTGTAGAGGGTTGTTTTTCAAACTGGAGGCCTGTGACCAGCGGTGTGCCTCAGGGATCAGTGCTGGGCCCACTGTTATTTGTCATTTATATTAATGATTTGGATGAGAATATAGGAGGCATGGTTAGTAAGTTTGCAGATGACACCAAGATTGGTGGCATGGTGGACAGTGAGGGAGGTTATCTCCAATTGCAGCGGGATCTTGATCAATTGGGCCAGTGGGCTGACGAATGGCAGATGGAGTTTAATTTAGACAAATGCGAGGTGATGCACTTTGGTAGATTGAACCAGGGCAGGACTTACTCAGTTAATGGTAGGGCATTGGGGAGAGTTACAGAACAAAGAGATCTCGGGGTACAGGTTCATAGCTCCTTGAAAGTGGAGTCACAGGTGGACAGAGTGGTGAAGAAGGCATTCGGCACGCTTGGTTTCATAAGAATAAGATAAGAAATAGGAGCAGGAGTAGGCCACCTAGCCCCTCAAGCCTGCTCCACCATTCAATAAGATCATGGCTGATCTGATAGTGGGTTCAGTTCCACTTACCCGCCCGCTCCCCATAATCCTTAATTCCCTTAATGGTTAAAAATCTATCCATCTGTGACTTCAACACATTTAACGAGGTAGCCTCTACTGCTTCATTGGGCAGAGAATTCCAAAGATTCACTACCCTCTGGGAGAAGTTCCTCCTCAACTCTGTTCTAAATTGACTCCCCCGTATTTTGAGGCTATGCCCCCTAGTTCTTGTTTCCATTGTAAGTGGAAATAACCTCGCTGCTTCTACCCTGTTGAGCCCCTTCATTATCTTATATGTCTCTATAAGATCTCCCCTCAACCTTCTAAACTCCAATGAGTACAGGCCCAGTCTACTCAATCTCTCCTCACAAGCTAACCCCCTCATCTCCGGAATCAACCTGGTGAACCTTCTCTGTACCCCCTCCAAAGCTAATATATCCTTCCTTAAATAAGGGGACCAATATGCACACAGTACTCCAGTTGCGGCCTCACCAGTGCCTTGTACAGTTGCAGCAAGACCTCCCTGCTTTTATATTCTATCCCCTTCGCGATAAAGGCCAACAGTCCATTCGCCTTCTTGATCACCTGCTGCACCTGCAGACTGAGTTTTTGCGATTCATGCACAAGGACCCCCAGGTCCCTCTGCACAGGAGCATGTTGTAATTTTTCACCGTTTAAACAATAGTCCATTTTGCTATTATTCCTTCCAAAATGGATAACCTCACACTTACCAACGTTATATTCCATCTGCCAGATCCTCGCCCACTCACTTAGCCGATCCAAATCTCTCTGCAGACTCTCTGTGTCCTCCACGCAATTCGCTTTCCCACTCATCTTTGTGTCATCCGCAAACTTTGTTACCCTACACTCAGTCCCCTCCTCCAGATCGTCTATGTATATGGTCAGAACATTGAATACAGGAGTTGGGATGTCTTGTTGAAGTTCTACAAGACATTGGTAAGGCCACACTTGGAATACTGTGTGCAATTCTGGTCACCCTATTATAGAAAGGATATTATTAAACTAGAAAGAGTGCAGAAGAGATTTACTAGGATGCTACCGGGACTTGATGGATTGAGTTATAAGGAGAGGCTGGATAGACTGGGACTTTTTTCTCTGGAGCGAGGAGGCTGAGGGGTGATCTTATAGAGGTCTATAAAATAATGAGGGGCATAGATCAGCGAGATAGTCAATATCTTTTCCCAAAGGTAGGGGAGTCTAAAACTAGAGGGCAGAGGTTTAAGGTGAGAGGGGAGAGATACAAAAGTGTCCAGAGGGGCAATTTTTTCACGCAGAGGGTGGTGAGTGTCTGGAACAAGCTGCCAGAGGTAGTAGTAGAGGCGGGTACAATTTTGTCTTTTAAAAAGCATTTAGATAGTTACATGGGTACGATGGGTATAGAGGGATATGGGCCAAATGCGGGCAATTGGGATTAGCTTAGGGGTCTAAAAAACAAGGGCAGCATGGACAAGTTGGGCTGAAGGGCCTGTTTCCATGCTGTAAATCTCTCTGACTCGAGGCTACCTCAAACCTCCATGTGGGCCCCATTCAGCCCCTCGAGCCTGTTACACAGGAACAGGAGGAGGCCATTCAGCCCCTCGAGCCTGTTACACAGGAACAGGAGGAGGCCCCATTCAGCCCCTTGAGCCTAGTACTCAGGAACAGGAGGAGGCCCCATTCAGCCCCTTGAGCCTAGTACTCAGGAACAGGAGGAGGCCATTCAGCCCCTCGAGCCTGTTACTCAGGAACAGGAGGAAGCCCCATTCAGCCCCCACCAGAGGAAATACACGCTCACACTCACTCACTCACTCACACACACGCGCACTCACTCACACTCACACACACACCCACACACTCACTCACAAGCACATACACACTCACACACACACTCACACGCACACACAGTCACACTCACTCACACTCACACTTACACACACACTCACTCTCACACTCACACACAGTCACACACACACACTTACACACACTCACTCTCTCACACACAGACACACACTTACACACTCACAGACGCTCACACATACACTCAAACTCACACACTCTCTCACACTCTCACACACACACACACTGACACACACACACACACTCTTACTCACTCACAAGGGTTTGTACTCGTTGGAATTTAGAAGGCTGAGGGGGGATCTTACAGAGACCTATAAGACAATGAAGGGGCTGGATAGGGTAGAGATGGAGAGATTCTTTCCACTTAGAAAGGAAGCTAGAACTAGAGGGCACAGCCTCAAAATAAAGGGGGTCAGTTTAGGACAGAGTTGAGGAGGAACTTCTTCTCTCAGAGGGTGGTGAATCTCTGGAATTCTCTGCCCACTGAAGTGGTGGAGGCTACCTCGTTGAACATGTTTAAATCACGGATAGATGGATTCCTGATCGGTAAGGGAATTAGGGGTTATAGGGATCAGGCAATTCACTTTGGTAGGAATAACAGATGTGTTGAGTATAGGGCTAACGGGAGGACTTTGAATAGTGTGGAGGAGCAGAGGGATCTAGGTGTATGTGTGCATAGATCCCTGAAAGTTGGGAATCAAGTAGATAAGGTTGTTAAGAAGGCATATGGTGTCTTGGCGTTTATTGGTAGGGGGATTGAATTTAGGAGTCGTAGCGTTATGTTGCAACTGTACACAACTCTGGTGCGGCCGCACTTGGAGTACTGTGTGCAGTTCTGGTCCCCACATTACAGGAAGGATGTGGAGGCTTTGGAGAGGGTGCAGAGGAGGTTTACCAGGATGTTGCCTGGTATGGAGGGGAGATCCTATGAGGAGAGGCTGAGGGATTTGGGATTGTTTTCTCTGGAAAGGCGGCGGCTAAGAGGGGATCTTATTGAAACATATAAGATGATTAGAGGTTTAGATAGGGTGGATAGTGATAGCCTTTTTCCTCTGATGGAGAAATCCAGCACGAGGGGGCATGGCTTTAAATTGAGGGGGGGTAGTTATAGAACCGATGTCAGGGGTAGGTTCTTTACCCAGAGGGTGGTGAGGGATTGGAATGCCCTGCCAGCATCAGTAGTAAATGCGCCTAGTTTGGGGGCGTTTAAGAGATCCGTAGATAGGTTCATGGACGAAAAGAAATTGGTTTAGGTTGGAGGGTCACAGTTTTTTTTTTAACTGGTCGGTGCAACATCGTGGGCCGAAGGGCCTGTTCTGCGCTGTTATGTTCTATGTTCTATGTTCAGGCGGGTAAGTGGAACTGATCCACTTCAGATCAGCCATGATCATATTGAATGGCGGGGCAGGCTCGAGGGGCTAGATGGCCTACTCCTGCTCCTATTTCTTATGTTCTTATGTTCTTAAGCGCACACACACACACACACACACACACACACACTCACACACAATCACACTCACACTCACTCACTCACACACACT
Source organism: Mustelus asterias (assembly GCF_964213995.1). Classification (NCBI taxonomy): domain Eukaryota; kingdom Metazoa; phylum Chordata; class Chondrichthyes; order Carcharhiniformes; family Triakidae; genus Mustelus; species Mustelus asterias. The sequence continues at coordinate 12,152 of NW_027593718.1, read as the reverse complement.
CACATTCACAAGCACACACTCACATTCACCAGCACCCACACACACTCTCACACACACTCACTCACTCACTCACACACACTCACATTCACAAGCACCCACACACACTCTCACACACACACTCTCACACACACACTCTCACACACACACACTCACACTCACACTCATGCACACACACTCATGCACACACACTCACACACACTCTCACACACACACTCACATTCACACTCACTCACACACACACTCACACACGCACTCACACACGCACACACACTCGCACACACACACACACTTGCACTCACACTCACACACATGCTCACACTCACACATGCTCACACTCACACACACACTCACACACACACTCACACACACTCACACACACTCACACACACACTCTCACACACTCTCACACACACTCTCACACACACTCTCACGCACACTCTCACGCACACTCTCACGCACACTCTCACGCACACTCTCACACACACTCACACACACTCACACACACTCACACACTCACTCACACACTCACTCACACACACACTCACACACACACACACACACACACACTCACACTCACACTCACACACACACACTCACACACACAAACTCACACACACTCACACACTCACACACACACACTCACACTCACACACACTCACACACACACACTCACACACACACACACACTCACACACACTCACACCACTCACACTCTCACACACACTCACACACACAAACTCACACACACTCACACACACTCACACTCACACACACACTCACACACCCACTCACACACACTCACACACACACACACACACACGGCTGTTTTCCTTTCAGTGAGTTAAATCGTTCTACGATAAATGAAGGGAAGTTGTCTCAAACCTCCCATCGTTATTAGTAGAGGCCCAGTGTACAAGGGCAAGGAGGCTGTGAAGACACCAGCTCAGCACCAACTACAGCATCCTGTCCAGAGAGACAGAGAGGGAGAGAGAGACAGAGAGAGAGGGAGAGACAGAGAGAGAGAGGGAGAGACAGAGAGAGAGAGAGGGAGAGTGTCAGGTGTCAGAGGGGGGCAGAATGTCAGAGGGGGGGCAGAGTGTCAGAAGGGGGCAGAGTGTCAGAGGGGGGGCAGAGTGTCAGAAGGGGGCAGAGTGTCAGAGGGGGGCAGGGGCAGGGAGAGGGGCTGGGGCAGACTGATAGGGGCTGGGGCAGACTGATGGACACGGAGTGGGAGACAGATGTGATGAGGGTCTCTGCTGCCACCACCCTTGCAGGCAGTGAGTTCCAGACTCCCACCACCCTCTGGGTGAAAAAGGTTTCCCTCACATCCCCTCTAAACCTCCTGCCCCTCACCTTAAATCTCTGCCCCCTGGTCACTGATCCCTCCACCAAGGGGAAAATGTTTTGTCCTGTCTACTTCATCGATGTCCCTCATTTTCTCCATCTCAATCACATCCCCCCTCAGTCTCCTCTGCTCCAAGGGAGACAATCCTAATGTATCCAAACTCCCTTCATAACTGAAACTCTCCAGCCCAGGCAACACGCTGGTGAATCTGCTCTGCCCCCTTCCAGTGCTGTTACATCCTTCCTGTAACGCGGACTCCAGAACTGCTCACAATACTCTCGCTGTAGATATTCTGGGGCAGTGCTAGACCCAATCCCCAGGGAATGACGCCAGGTAACTGGTCAAAGTGTCAGTGGGCGAGCTCTCTGGGGATAGTGGCCACGCCTACGTCAGTTTCAAAGTCATTCTAGAAAAGGAGGATAGTCCAGAAATCGAGTGTCTGAATTGGGGGAAGGCCGATTTCAATATCATTGGACAGAATCTGGCAAAACGTAGACTGGGAACAGCAACTTGCAGGGAAATCTACATTTAGAAAGTGGGAGTCTTTTAAAAGTGAAATAGTGAGAGTTTGGGGCCAATGTGTTACTCTAAGAGCGAAGGGCAAGAGTGGCAAGTCCAGGAAAGCCACATTGAGGGTTAGATAAAGATAAAAAGGAAGCATATAATAGATATAAAGCACTAAAAACGGGGCGGCCCTTCAGGAGTGCAGAGAGGGGGGGGGGGGGGGGGGGGGGGGAGGGGGCTTAAACAAGAAATTAGGAGGGCAAAGAGGGGGCAGGAAACATCATTGGTAGATAAGCTGATGGAGACTAGCAAGGCATTTATAAGGATATTCAGAGGATGACCAGAGAAAGGGAAGTGCTGATTAGAGACCAAAGGGGCAATCTGAGCATGGAGTCAGGGGACAGGGGCAAGGTCTCCATAGCACCTGAGCCGAAGGAGATCTCAGGATATGGGGGGAACGGGGGCATCAGGATATTGAATTGGATGATCAGCCAATGATCGTCATGGATGGTGGAGCAGCTGGAAGGGCCGAATGGCCTCCTCCTGCTTCTAGTTTCAATGTTTGGAATGAATATTTTTCATCTATATTCACCAAGGAGAAAGACATTGTAGCTGGAGATTTCAGATGCCACGATGAAGTTCTAGCGCATGTTAAGGTTAATAAGGAAGAGGTATTAGATGTTTTAGTGGCACAAAGGCACATAAATCCCCAGGGTCATCGGGTTAGGCCACAGCTAGAGTACTGTGTACAGTTCTGGTTGCGATGGGAAGGATATGATTGCACTGGAGAGGGAGCGGAGGAGATTCACCAGGATGCTGCCTGGGCTGGAGTGTCTCAGCTATGAGGAGAGGCTGGATTGGTTGGGTTTGTTTTCCCTGGAGCCGGGGAGGCTGAACGGGAGGGATGTGATCGAGCGATACAAAATTATCAGAGGCAGAGAGAGGGGAGATGGTAAGAATCTTTTCCCCATGGCAGAGGTGTCTAAGACCAGAGGCTGTTGGTTTAAGGCGAGGAATAAGTGGTTCAGAGAGGATCTGAGGAAATGTTTCCTCACCCAGAGGGGGGTGGGGGGAAGGTGCTGCCTGAGAGGGGGGTGGGGGGGAAGGTGCTGCCTGAGAGGGGGGTGGGGGGAAGGTGCTGCCTGAGAGGGGGGTGGGGGGAAGGTGCTGCCTGAGAGGGGGGTGGGGGCAGGGACTCTCGCAACAGTTAAGAAGCATCTGGATGAACACTTCAATCACCAAGGCACAGTAAGCTGTGGACCAGGGGCTGGGAAATGGGGTTAGTATCGATTGGTATTTGGTGGCCAGCATCAACATGATGGGCCGAAGGGCCTGTTTCTGTGCTGTTGGCCTAACCATTGTTTTATAGAGTTCCAGCATAACCTCCCTGCTCTGAAACTCGACACCTCGGCTAATAATGACAAATATATCCTATCCCTTCTTCACCACTTTATCCACCGGTCCTGCGACCTTACGGGACCAGTGTATCTGCGCACCAAGGTCCCTCTGATCCTCGGGGCTTCCCACGATCCGGCCGTTCATTGTGTATTCCCTTGACTTGTGTGTCCTACCCAAGTGCATCACCTCACACTTATCCGGATTGAATTTCATTTGCCACTGACAAGTCCATCTCTATCCTCCTGGAATCAAAGGCCATTCCCAACATTTACCACCCTGCCAGTTTTCCTATCATCCGTGAAGTGATGTTGTTGAAGTGGGGGGAAGGGGACAGATTAGACGGGGCAGGGGAGCTGGGAACTTGGGAGGGACTGGACAAAGATGTTCAAAGTTTATTTATTAGTGTCACAAGTGGGCTTACATTAACACTGCAATGAAGTTACTGTGAAAATCCTCGAGTCGCCACACTCGGGCGCCTGTCCGGGTACACTGAGGGAGAATTTAGCATGGCCAATGCACCCAACCAGCACAACTTTCGGACTGTGGGGGGCAAACTGGAGCACCCGGAGGAAACCCACGCAGACACGGGGAGAATGTGCAGACTCCGCACAGACAGTGACCCGAGCCGGGAATCGAACCCGGGTCCCTGGAGCTGTGAGGCAGCAGCGCTAACCACTGTGTCACCGTGCCCCCGGGAATCGAACCCGGGTCCCTGGCGCTGTGAGGCAGCAGCACTAACCACTGAGTCACCGTGCCCCCGGGAATCGAACCCGGGTCCCTGGCGCTGTGAGGCAGCAGCGCTAACCACTGTGTCACCGTGCCCCCGGGAATCGAACCCGGGTCCCTGGCGCTGTGAGGCAGCAGTGCTAACCACTGTGTCACCGTGCCCCCGGGAATCGAACCCGGGTCCCTGGCGCTGTGAGGCAGCAGCGCTAACCACTGTGTCACCGTGCCCCCGGGAATCGAACCCGGGTCCCTGGCGCTGTGAGGCAGCAGCACTAACCACTGAGTCACCGTGCCCCCGGGAATGGAACCCGGGTCCCTGGCGCTGTGAGGCAGCAGTGCTAACCACTGTGTCACCGTGCCCCCGGGAATCGAACCCGGGTCCCTGGCGCTGTGAGGCAGCAGCGCTAACCATTGTGTCACCGTGCCCCCGGGAATGGAACCCGGGTCCCTGGCGCTGTGAGGCAGCAGCGCTAACCACTGTCATGGGCACCAGACAAAGGGAGTGTTGATGGGAGTGAGAAAGGCCTGACACAGGTGTGAATAGCAGAATGTACAAATAAGAGATGGTCAGTGAAAGTGGGACGAACGAAGAAATGACCGGACAGACAGTTAGAATTTGATTCCTGGTTGAGGATGATTACAGAGATTTCCTGGTGGGGGTGGGGGGGGAGGTGGTGGGGGTAGAGAACAGAGAACAGCACAGCCCAGGAACAGGCTCTTCGTTCCTCCAAGCCTGCTCTAACTAAACTAAAACCGCATGCACTTCCAGAGTCCGGATCTTTCTATTCCCCATCCTATTCATGTATTCGTCTAGTTGCCCCTTAAATGCCGCTATCGTACCCAGTCCCACCACCCCCCCGGGGAGTGCGTCCCAGACACTCACCACCCCCTGTATAAAAAACCTGCCTCGTACCTCTCCTCTAAACTTTTCCCCACACACCTTAAACCTGTGCCCCTGAATAATTGACTCTTCCACCCTGGGAAAAAGCTTCTGACTATCCACTCTGTCCGTGCCTCTCATAATCTTGTAGAGTTCTATCAGGTCGCCCCTCAACCTTCGTCATTCCAGTGAGAACAAACCGAGTTTATCCAACCTCTCCTCATGGCTAATACCCTCCAGACCAGGCAACATCCTGGTAAATCTTTTCTGTACCCTCTCCAAAGCGCATCCTTCTGGTAGTGTGGCGACCAGAATTGAACACTATATTCTAAATGAGGCCTAACTAAGAAGTGGTGGGGGAAGCGGTGATCCCAATCACTGGGTCCGTGCTCAGTCTGGGTGAGGTGTGAGTTGCCTGTCTTGTCTGATTTCAAGGTGGATGGAGTGCTGATTAACCTACCCCTGATGCTGGACGATGGTAGAATCCGCAGCTACCAGCATGGCCACAAAGCGGTGATAGAGACGGACTTCGGCCTGAGGGTCAGCTATGACCTCACCTACTACGTGAGGGTCACTGTGCCGGGTAACTACCGGGGGAAGGTGCGGGGCCTGTGCGGGAACTTCGAAGGCAACCAGAACGGCAAGTTCACGCTCCGTGACGGAGGTCAGACTGGGGATGTGACGGTCTTTGGCAAGAGTTGGCGCGTGGCGGTAGAGGGGGCAAAGTGTTCCGACGGCTGCGGCGACAGGTGCCCGTCCTGTGATCCCAAGAGGAAGGCCGTTCTGGGGAAAAAGAGTTACTGCGGCTTCCTGACCTGGGCTGGCAGCCCGCTAGCAGCCTGCCACAGTGTCATTGACGCCAAGCCATTCTTCTCCAACTGCCTCTACGATGCCTGCCAATCGGACGGGGACTCCAAGGTGATCTGTGACAGCATCCAGGCCTACGTGGAGGCTTGCCAAGCCAGCAACGTCACTCTCCAACCCTGGAGGACGGAATCGTTCTGCCGTGAGTCACACACACACTACTGTTCTTACCCCCACCCCCTCGTACACCTCTCAGTCTCCCCTCCTTTCTTTCTCTGGCCTTCAATCTCCCCCAGCCCCTGGATCTACAATACTCCAACCCTCAAAACACTCTATCCCCCACTCTCTCCCTCTCTCCCTCTCACTGTCTCTCCCTCTCTCTCTCTCTCTGTCTCTCTCTCTCTGTCTCTCTCTCTCTCTCTCTCCCTCTCACTGTCTCTCTCTCTCTCTCCCTCTCTCTCTCTCACTGTCTCTCTCTCCCTTTTTCTCTCTCTCTCTCACTGTCTCTCTCTCCCTTTTTCTCTCTCTCTCCCTGTCTCTCTCTCTCCCTGTCTCTCTCTCTGTCTTTCTCTCTGTCTCTCTCTCCATGTCTCTGTATCTCTGTCTCTCTCTCCCTTTTTCTCTCTCTCTCCCTGTCTCTCTCTCTCCCCCTGTCTCTCTCTCTCCCCCTGTCTCTCTCTCTACCCCTGTCTCTCTCTCTCCCCCTGTCTCTCTCTCTCCCCCTGTCTCTCTCTCTCCCCCTGTCTCTCTCTCTCCCCCTGTCTCTCTCTCTCCCCCTGTCTCTCTCTCTCCCCCTGTCTCTCTCTCTCCCCCTGTCTCTCCCTCTCCCCCTGTCTCTCTCTCTCCCCCTGTCTCTCTCTCTCTCTCTCCCCTTCTCTCTCTCTCCCCCCGTCTCTCTCTCTCTCCCCCGTCTCTCTCTCTCCCCCCGTCTCTCTCTCTCCCCCCGTCTCTCTCTCTCCCCCCGTCTCTCTCTCTCTCCCCCCGTCTCTCTCTCTCCCCCCGTCTCTCTCTCTCCCCCCCGTCTCTCTCTCTCCCCCCGTCTCTCTCTCTCCCCCGTCTCTCTCTCTCCCCCCGTCTCTCTCTCTCCCCCCCGTCTCTCTCTCTCCCCCCGTCTCTCTCTCTCCCCCCTGTCTCTCTCTCTCCCCGTCTCTCTCTCTCCCCCCGTCTCTCTCTCTCCCCCCGTCTCTCTCTCTCCCCCCCGTCTCTCTCTCTCCCCCCGTCTCTCTCTCTCCCCCCCGTCTCTCTCTCTCCCCCCGTCTCTCTCTCTCCCCCCCGTCTCTCTCTCTCTCCCCCCGTCTCTCTCTCTCTCCCCCTGTCTCTCTCTCTCCCCCTGTCTCTCTCTCTCTCCCCCTGTCTCTCTCTCTCTCCCCCTGTCTCTCTCTCTCTCCCCCTGTCTCTCTCTCTCTCCCCCTGTCTCTCTCTCTCCCCCTGTCTCTCTCTCCCCCTGTCTCTCTCTCTCCCTGTCTCTCTCTCTCCCTGTCTCTCTCTCCCTGTCTCTCTCTCTCCCTGTCTCTCTCTCTCCCTGTCTCTCTCTCTCCCTCCCTGTCTGTCTCTCCCTCCCTGTCTGTCTCTCCCTCCCTGTCTGTCTCTCTCTCCCTGTCTCTCTCTCTCTCCCTGTCTCTCTCTCTCTCCCTGTCTCTCTCTCTCTCTCTCCCTGTCTCTCTCTCCCTGTCTCTCTCTCCCTGTCGCTCTCTCCCTGTCTCTCTCTCCCTGTCGCTCTCTCCCTGTCGCTCTCTCCCTGTCGCTCTCTCCCTGTCGCTCTCTCCCTGTCGCTCTCTCCCTGTCGCTCTCTCCCTGTCGCTCTCTCCCTGTCGCTCTCTCCCTGTCGCTCTCTCCCTGTCGCTCTCTCCCTGTCGCTCTCTCCTGTCGCTCTCTCCCTGTCGCTCTCTCCCTGTCGCTCTCTCCCTGTCGCTCTCTCCCTGTCTCTCTCTCCCTGTCGCTCTCTCCCTGTCTCTCTCTCTCCCTGTCTCTCTCTCTCCCTGTCTCTCTCTCCCTGTCTCTCTCTCTCTCTCTCCCTGTCTCTCTCTCCCTGTCTCTCTCTCCCTGTCTCTCTCTCCCTGTCTCTCTCCCTGTCGCTCTCTCCCTGTCGCTCTCTCCCTGTCGCTCTCTCCCTGTCGCTCTCTCCCTGTCGCTCTCTCCCTGTCGCTCTCTCCTTGTCGCTCTCTCCCTGTCGCTCTCTCCCTGTCGCTCTCTCCCTGTCGCTCTCTCCCTGTCGCTCTCTCCCTGTCGCTCTCTGCCTGTCGCTCTCTCCCTGTCGCTCTCTCTCTCTGTCTCTCGCTCCCTGTCCCGATCCCTCTCTCTGTGTCTCTGTCTCTCTCTCTCCCCGTCTCTGTCTCTCTCTCCCCGTCTCTGTCTCTCTCTCACCGTCTCTGTCTCTCTCTCCCCGTCTCTGTCTCTCTCTCCCCGTCTCTGTCTCTCTCTCCCCGTCTCTGTCTCTCTCTCCCCGTCTCTGTCTCTCTCTCCCCGTCTCTGTCTCTCTCTCCCCGTCTCTGTCTCTCTCTCCCCGTCTCTGTCTCTCTCTCTCCCCGTCTCTGTCTCTCTCTCCCCGTCTCTGTCTCTCTCTCCCCGTCTCTGTCTCTCTCTCCCCGTCTCTGTCTCCCCGTCTCTGTCTCTCTCTCCCCGTCTCTGTCTCTCTCTCCCCGTCTCTGTCTCTCTCTCCCCGTCTCTGTCTCTCTCTCCCCGTCTCTGTCTCTCTCTCCCCGTCTCTGTCTCTCTCTCCCCGTCTCTGTCTCTCTCTCCCCGTCTCTGTCTCTCTCTCCCCGTCTCTGTCTCTCGCTCCCCGTCTCTGTCTCTCGCTCCCCGTCTCTGTCTCTCTCTCCCCGTCTCTGTCTCTCTCTCCCCGTCTCTGTCTCTCTCTCCCCGTCTCTGTCTCTCTCGGCCCGTCTCTGTCTCTCTCGGCCCGTCTCTGTCTCTCTCGGCCCGTCTCTGTCTCTCTCGGCCCGTCTCTGTCTCTCTCGGCCCGTCTCTGTCTCTCTCGGCCCGTCTCTGTCTCTCTCGGCCCGTCTCTGTCTCTCTCGGCCCGTCTCTGTCTCTCTCGGCCCGTCTCTGTCTCTCTCGGCCCGTCTCTGTCTCTCTCTCCCCGTCTCTGTCTCTCTCTCCCCGTCTCTGTCTCTCTCTCCCCGTCTCTGTCTCTCTCTCCCCGTCTCTGTCTCTCTCTCTCCCCGTCTCTGTCTCTCTCTCCCCGTCTCTGTCTCTCTCTCCCCGTCTCTGTCTCTCTCTCCCCGTCTCTGTCTCTCTCTCCCCGTCTCTGTCTCTCTCTCCCCGTCTCTGTCTCTCTCTCCCCGTCTCTGTCTCTCTCTCCCCGTCTCTGTCTCTCTCTCCCCGTCTCTGTCTCCCTCTCCCCCGTCTCTGTCTCCCTCTCCCCGTCTCTGTCTCCCTCTCCCCGTCTCTGTCTCCCTCTCCCCGTCTCTGCCTCCCTCTCCCCGTCTCTGCCTCCCTCTCCCGTCTCTGCCTCCCTCTCCCCGTCTCTGCCTCCCTCTCCCCGTCTCTGTCTCCCTGTCTCTCCCCGGCTCTGTCTCTGTCTCCCCGGCTCTGTCTCCCCGGCTCTGTCTCCCCGGCTCTGTCTCCCCGGCTCTGTCTCCGGCCCCCGGCTCTGTCTCCCCGGCTCTGTCTCCCCGGCTCTGTCTCCCCGGCTCTGTCTCCCCGGCTCTGTCTCCCCGGCTCTGTCTCCCCGGCTCTGTCTCCCCGGCTCTGTCTCCCCGGCTCTGTCTCCCCGGCTCTGTCTCCCCGGCTCTGTCTCCCCGGCTCTGTCGCCCCGGCTCTGTCTCCCCGGCTCTGTCTCCCCGGCTCTGTCTCCCCGGCTCTGTCTCCCCGGCTCTGTCTCCCCGGCTCTGTCTCCCCGGCTCTGTCTCCCCGGCTCTGTCTCCCCGGCTCTGTCTCCCCGGCTCTGTCTCCCCGGCTCTGTCTCCCCGGCCCTGTCTCCCCGGCCTTGTCTCTGTCTCCCTCTCCCCGGCTCTGTCTCCCTGTCTCTCCCGTCTCTGTCTCTCTCTCCCCGGCTCTGTCTCTCTCTCCCCGGCTCTGTCTCTCTCTCCCCATCTCTGTCTCTCTCTCCCCGGCTCTGTCTCTCTCTCCCCGGCTCTGTCTCCCCGTCTCTGTATCTCTGTCTCTCTCTCCCTGTCTCTGTCTCTCTCTCCCTTTCTCTGTCTCTCTCTCCCTGTCTCTGTCTCTCTCTCCCTTTCTCTGTCTCTCTCTCCCCGGCTCTGTCTCCCTGTCTCTGTCTCTCTCTCCCTGGCTCTGTCTCCCTGTCTCTGTACCTCTGTCTCTCTCTCTCTGTCTCTGTCTCTCGCTCCCCGTCTCTGTCTCTCTCTCCCTTTCTCTGTCTCTCTCTCCCTGTCTCTGTCGCTCTCTCCCTGTCTCTGTCTCTCTCTCCCTGTCGCTGTATCTCTGTCTCTCTCTCCCTGTCTCTGTCTCTCTCTCCCCGTCTCTGTCTCTCTCTCCCCGTCTCTGTCTCTCTCTCCCCGTCTCTGTCTCTCTCTCCCTGGCTCTATCTCCCTGTCTCTCTCTCTCTCCCCGTCTCTATCTCTCTCTCCCTGTCTCTCTCTCCCTGTCTCTCTCTCCCCGTCTCTATCTCTCTCTCCCTGTCTCTCTCTCCCTGTCTCTCTCTCCCTGGCTCTTTCTCCCCGTCTCTGTCTCTCTCTCTCCCTGTCTCTGTCTCTCTCTCCCCGTCTCTATCTCTCTCTCCCGGTCTCTGTCTCTCTCTCCCCGTCTCTATCTCTCTCTCCCTGTCTCTGTCTCTCTCTCTCCCTGTCTCTAGCTCTGTCTCCCTGTCTCTATCTCTCTCTCCCTGTCTCTCTCTCTCCCTGTCTCTGGCTCTCTCTCCCTGTCTCTATCTCTCTCTCCCTGTCTCTATCTCTCTCTCCCTGTCTCTGTCTCTCTCTCCCTGTCTCTGTCTCTCTCTCCCCGTCTCTATCTCTCTCTCCCTGTCTCTGTCTCTCTCTCTCCCTGTCTCTGGCTCTGTCTCCCCGTCTCTATCTCTCTCTCCCTGTCTCTGTCTCTCTCTCCCCGTCTCTATCTCTCTCTCCCTGTCTCTGTATCTCTTTCCCTGTCTCTCTCTCTCTCCCTGTCTCTCTCTCCCTGTCTCTGTCTCTCTCTCTCTGTCTCTCTCTCTCTCTGTCTCGAAAGACCTCAATCTGTGCTGGGGTGGGGGAGTGTCGGGGTGGGGTGGAGTGGGATGGGTGGGGGTGGGTGGGATGGGTGGGGGTGGGGTGGAGTGGGATGGGTGGGATGGGTGGGGGTGGGGGTGGAGTGGGATGGGTGGGGATGGTTTGGGATGTGGGGGAGTGTCGGGAGGGGTGGATGGGTGGGGGTGGTTTGGGATGTGGTTGAGTGTCGGGCTGGAGTGGGATGGGTGGGGTGGGTGGGGTGTGGGGGAGTGTCGGGCTGGAGTGGGATGGGTGGGGGTGGGTGGGATGTGGGGGAGTGTCGGGGTGGAGTGGGATGGGTGGGGGTGGGTGGGGTGTGGGGGAGTGTCGGGGTGGGGTGGGATGTGGCGGAGTGTTGGGGTGGAGTGGGATGGGTGGTATGGGTGGGGGTGGGTGGGATGTGGGGGAGTGTCGGGGTGGAGTGGGATGGGTGGGGGTGGGTGGGATGTGGGGGAGTGTCGGGGTGGAGTGGGATGGGTGGGGGTGGGTGGGGTGTGGGGGAGTGTCGGGGTGGGGTGGGATGTGGCGGAGTGTTGGGGTGGAGTGGGATGGGTGGTATGGGTGGGGGTGGGTGGGATGTGGGGGAGTGTCGGGGTGGAGTGGGATGGGTGGGGGTGGGTGGGGTGTGGGGGAGTGTCGGGGTGGAGTGGTATGGGTGGGTGGGGTGTGGGGGAGTGTCGGGGTGGGGGTGGGATGGGTGGGGGTGGGTGGGGTGTGGGGGAGTGTCGGGGTGGGGGTGGGATGGGTGGGGGTGGGTGGGGTGTGGGGGAGTGTCGGGGTGGAGTGGGATGGGTGGGGGTGGGTGGGTTGTGGGGGAGTGTCGGGGTGGGGGTGGGATGGGTGGGGGTGGGTGGGATGTGGGGGAGTGTCGGGGTGGGGTGGGGAGTGTCGGGGTGGAGTGGGATGGGTGGGGGTGGGTGGGATGTGGGGGAGTGTCGGGGTGGGGTGGGGGAGTGTTGGGGTGGAGTGGGATGGGTGGGGGTGGGTGGGGTGTGGGGGAGTGTCGGGGTGGGGTGGGATGGGTGGGGAGGAGAGTCTGGCCTTCCCTGACTAATATCTCCTTGCGTGTCTGGTTTCAGACTCTGCCCTTTGTGATTGGATGGTTGATGCAAGTCATGGTTTTCAGGACTGAAATTTGCTGCACGGGGGTTTTCCCTGTGCGGACACGGCCAATCAGATCTCCCGTGTTCAGAGCAAGAATGAGTGAGTGAAGTGTAGGAATCCTGTCACTGTTAGGACAAAGATGATTCATAATGGAGGAGGGTGAGGGGGAGAGTGTGGAGGGGAGAGGGTGAGGGGGAGAGTGTGGAGGAGAGTGTGGAGGAGGAGAGGGTGAGGAGGAGAGTGTGGAGGA
>NW_027593717.1:0-28000 GCF_964213995.1 Mustelus asterias | reverse complement strand
CTCAAGTCATGCCATGGAATGTAAAGCTGTATCAACTCGATCCGCTTGAAGCCAATGCAAAAACGGAACTGAACCACTGGATTCCATTCAACCCAAAGTAATGCAACATTTAACAAGGCAAAACCATCATGTGGCCACCGGGTTTTACTGGATGGTTTCAGAATGAGAAATGAGAAGGGAGCCTGACGGACAAAGCATCGTCATGAATAACTCCCGTGCTATGTTTTTTTTAGCTCCCATGTTTCACAGAATGGCGATGTTTAAAATGAGAAGGAATGTCTTTTTTTATTCCGCACGATATTATAAATAAGAGATTTTTCAGCCAGATTCCCCCGTTAAAACAGTAATGTCATGATGCTGATTTGCTGTCAGCTCAATGATGTGATGCACAGTGTAATGTTTCAGGAATGAATCTTCTGTTTTCTGTTGAGGAACTAGTAGACCTGACAATGAGGCTGCTTGAAATATTCAAATCCTGAAATAAAATGCAGTTTCCACGACAGTTTGGCTCATTGTTCATCAAAGACTTTTACAAAAAGAAGTTTCAACAAATGCCGGAGGTCGAATGTCTCCTTAAGATTTAAAAATGTTGATACTTTACAATCGCACTCCGGTCTTCATTTCTCAGAAGGTGATGCTGCTCTCGTTGCTTCGTGTGATATTCAGCTGCAATGAAGCTCGCAGGAAGTGAGTTGATGTCCTCTACAATGATATCTTCGGTGTTACTGCTTATGCAACGACTGGGTTGATGTTACATCAAGTGCTGAAGCAGATTCTAAGCGCAAACAACAACCACGCCCCGAAAGACCAGCCAGGAAAGAACGTGTTTGTCTGGGGTGGAAAACAGAAATAATGTTTCAAATTCACTTCTGTGTTAAACATCAAATCACAGAATCCCTGGAGTGCAGAAGGAGGCTATTCGGCCCATCAAGTCTCCACCGACCACAATCCCACCCAGGCCCTATTCCCATAACCCCACATATCCCTGTTAATTCTCCTGACACTAGGGTCAATTTAGCATGGCCAATCAACCTAACCCACACATCTTTGGACTGTGGGAGGAAACCGGAGCACCCGGAGGAAACCCACGCAGACACAGGGAGAATGTGCCAACTCCACACAGTCAGTGATGCGAGACCAGAATTGAACACGGGTCCCTGGTGCTGTGAAGCAGCAGTGCTAACCACTGTGCCACCGTGCCGCCCCAGATAGTCCACATCTTTTCCCGAAGGTAGGGGACTCCAAAAGTAGAGGACATAGCTTTAAGGTGAGAGGGGAGAGATGCAAAAAGGCCCAGAGGGACAATTTTTTCACACAGAGGGCGGTGAATGTCTGGAAGAAGCTGCCAGAGGCAGTAGCAGAGGCGGATACAATTTTGTCTTTTAAGAAGCATTTAGACAGTTACATGGGTAAGATGGGTAGAGAGGGATATGGGCCAAATGCAGGCAATTGGGAGTAGCTAAGTGGTTAAAAAAAGGTGGCATGGACCAGTTGGGCTGAAGGGCCTGTTTCCATGCTGTAAACCTCTCTGACTCTATGACATGGGGGACAACGGTCAGACTCCGCACAGACAGTAACCCAAGCCGGGAAGCGAACCCTGGTCTCTGACGCTGTGAGGGAGCAGCACTAACCACTGTGTCACCTAGTCTCAGACTATCTGATCTTATTATTGTTGGGTAAACAAATATAGAGAGAGAGAGAGAATGAATGATATGAATTAAAAGAGTTTCCACAGCTGGAATTGTGGTCTGTGTGGATGAGCAATCCAAATTAAGATGATTTGCAGAGATACAATTTAAAATTCACTTTGTTATATGACTGCATCATATAACCACGATTTTGCAAATTATGGGTCTGTGTGAATTATGGAAAAAGCTATTCGATTTCCCATTCATCTGGTTTTCTTGTCGAATTACCTTTCTTTTTACTTAGTTACCTTTTAGATCAATACTAAATCTCAGATCCTCGCAACAAGAAGGTCATTTATTCTTGTTTTCTTTTGAATATTAATGTCTCAAACGGATAAGTAGCGAGCGTTTGGTAAATAAGACAACTGCAAATGACTTGCTGGGACTGAAAGGGCTTCACAAAATTGATGTGAGCTTAATTTTCAGCTTATCTGGATTTGATTTGATTTATTATTGCCACATTTATTAATATATAATGAAAAGTATTGTTTCTTGCGCGCGATACAGACAAAACATAGAGAAGGAAAGGAGAGAGTGCAGAATGTAGTGTCACAGTCATAGCTCGGGTGCAGAGAAAGATCAACTAAATGCGAGGTAAGTCAATTCAAAAGTCTGACGGCAGCAGAGAAGAAGCTGTTCTTTAGTCGATTGGTACGTGACCTCAGATTTTTGTATCTTTTTCCCGAAGAAAGAAGTTAGAAGAGAGAATGTCCGGGGTACGTGGCGTCCTTAATAATGCTGGATGTGTTGCCGAGACAGCGGGAAGTATAGACAGAGTCAATGGATGCGAGGCTGGTTTGCGTGATGGATTGGGCTACATTCAAAACCTTTTGTAGTTCCTTACAGTCTTGGGCAGAACAGGAGACATACCAAGCTGTGACCCAACCAGAAAGAATGCATCTGTAAAAGTTACTGAGATTCGGAGCTGACATGCCAAATTTCCTCAGTCTTCTGAGAAAGTAAGAGGCGTTGGTGGGCTTTCTGAACTATAGTGTCGGCATGTGGGGATCAGGACAGGTTGTTGGTGTTCTGGACACTAAAAACTTGAAGTTCTCGGCCCTTTCTACTTCGTCCCCATTGATGTAGACAGGGGCATGTTCTCCTTTACGCTTCCTGAAGTCGATGACAATCTCCTTCATTTTGCTAACATTGAGGGAGGGATTACTGTGGCTGCACCAGTTCACGAGATTCCCTATCTCATTCCTGTACTCTGTCTCGTCATTGTTTGAGATAAGTTTATTTATTAGTGTCACATGTAGGCTTACATGAGCACAGCAATGACGTTGTGAAAATCCCATCGTCACCACACTCCGGCACCTGTTCGAGTACAAAGAACAAAGAACACTACAGCACAGGAAACAAGCCCTTCGGCCCTCCAAGCCTGTGCCGCTCTTTGGTCCAACTAGACCATTCGTTGGTATCCCTCCATTCCCAGACTGCTCATGTGACTATCCATGTAAGTCTTAAACGATGCCAGCTTGTCTGCCTCCACCACCCTACTTGGCAGCGCATTCCAGGCCCCCACCACTCTCTGTGTAAAAAACGTCCCTCTGATACCTGAGTTATACCTCGCCGCTCTCACCTTGAGCCCGTGACCCCTCGTGATCGTCACCTCCGACCTGGGAAAAAGCTTCCCACTTTTCACCCTATCTATACCCTTCATAATTTTGTACACCTCTATTAGGTCTCCCCTCATTCTCCGTCTTTCCAGGGAGAACAAGTCCAGTTTACCAAATCTCCCCTCATAGCAAAGACCCTCCATACCAGGCAACATCCTGGCAAACCTTCTCTGCAATCTGTCTAAACCCTCCACGTCCTTCTGGTAGTGCGGCGACCAGAACTGGATGCAGTACTCCAAATGTGGACTAACCAGCGTTCTGTACAACTGCAACATCAGACTCCAGCTTTTATACTCTATACCCCGTCCTATCAAGGAAAGCATACCATAATGGTAGAGGGAGAAAGACACTAGTAGGTGTGGTATATAGGCCCCCAAATAATAATAATGTTGAGGTAGGGAAGGCTATAAACAAGCAGGTAAGGGATGCGTGTAAAAACGGAACGGCAATAATCATGGGGGACTTCAACATGCACATTGACTGGCAGACTCAAGTCGGTAAGGGTGGAATGGAGGAAGAGTTCTTAGAATGCTGTCGGGATAGTTTCCTTGAACAGCATGTTACGGAACCGACGAGGGAACGAGCTATTTTGGATCTGGTATTGTGTAACGAGGTAGGTAGAATTAAGGATCTTATTGTGAAGGACCCTCTGGGGTCTAGTGACCACAATATGGTCGAATTTCTGATTCAGATGGAAGAGGAGAAAGTTTGGTCCCAAACCAGTGTCCTCTGTTTGAACAGAGGGAAATATGATAGGATGAGGGATGAATTGGCTAAGGTAGACTGGGAGAGCAGGCTGGCAGGTAGGATAGCTGAGGAACAGTGGAGGATTTTTAAGGAGATCCTTTTCAGTTCTCAGCAAAAATATATTCCAACAAAAAACAAGGATTGTAAGAAAAGGGAGAACCAGCCGTGGATAACGAAGGAAATAAAGGAGAGTATTAAAATAAAAACAGCTGCGTACAGAGTGGCCAAAAATAGTGGAGAAACAAGTGATTGGGAAAAATTTAAGAAACAACAAAGAGAGACGAAGAAAGCGATAAAGAAAGGAAGGATAGACTATGAAGCTAGGCTAGCAATTAATCTAAAAAATGATAGTAAAAGTTTTTATAAATATATAAAAAGGAATAGAGTGGCTAGAGTGAATGTTGGACCCTTGGAGGACGAGAGGGGGGAGTTAATAGTGGGAAATGAGGATATGGCTGAGTCTTTAAATAAGTTTTTTGTGTCGGTCTTCACGGTGGAGGACACAAATAGTTTGCCAAATATTAACGATAGAGGGTTGGCAGCAGGAGAAATACTTAATACAATTAATGTTACCAGAGAGGCAGTGCTGGGTAGACTAATGGGACTGAAGGTGGACAAGTCCCCGGGTCCGGATGGAATGCATCCCAGGGATTGAAAGAAATGTCAGAGGTAATAGTGGATGCGTTCGTGATTATTTATCAAAACTCGTTGCATTCTGGGGTAGTGCCGGTTGATTGGAAAACGGCTAATGTTACGCCGCTGTTTAAAAAAAGAAGGAGACAAAAGGCGGGTAACTATAGGCCGGTCAGCTTAACGTCTGTAGTCGGGAAAATGCTGGAATCCATTATTAAAGAGGAGATAGCAGGGCATCTGGATAGAAATGGTTCGATCAATCAGACGCAGCATGGATTCATGAGGGGAAAGTCGTGCTTGACGAACATGTTGGATTTTTATGAAGTTGTGACTAGGGCGGTTGATGGAGGAGAACCGGTGGATGCGGTGTTTTTGGATTTCCAAAAGGCGTTTGATAAGGTGCCCCATAAAAGGCTGCTGAAGTAGATTAGGGCACACGGAGTTGGGGGTATTGTGTTAAAGTGGATTGGGGACTGGCTATCCGACAGGAAGCAAAGAGTCGGAATAAATGGGTGTTTTTCCGGTTGGAGGACGGTAACTTGTGGCGTGCCGCAGGGATCGGTACTCGGGCCGCAACTGTTTACCATTTATACAGATGATCTGGAGGAGGGGACGGAGTGTAGGGTAACGAAGTTTGCAGACGACACAAAGATAAGTGGAAAAGTGAATCGTGTGGAGGACGGAGAAGATCTGCAGAGAGATTTGGACAGGCTGAGTGAGTGGGCGAGGATATGGCAAATGGAGTATAACGTTGAGAAATGCGAGGTTATACACTTTGGAGGAAATAATAACAAATGGGATTACTATCTCAATGGAAACAAATTAAAACATGCTACCGTGCAAATGGACCTGGGGGTCCTTGTGCATGAGACGCAAAAGCCCAGTCTGCAGGTACAACAGGTGATCAAGAAGGCAAATGGGATGTTGGCCTATATTGCGAAGGGGATAGAATATAAAAGCAGGGATGTCTTGATGCACCTGTACAGGGCATTGGTGAGGCCGCAGCTGGAATACTGTGTGCAGTATTGGTCCCCTTATATGAGGAAGGATATATTGGCATTGGAGGGAGTGCAGAGAAGGTTCACCAGGTTGATACCGGAGATGAGGGGTTTGGATTATGAGGAGAGGCTGAGGAGATTGGGTTTGTACTCGTTGGAGTTTAGAAGGATGAGGGGGGATCTTATGGAGACTTATAAGATAATGCGGGGGCTGGATAGGGTGGAGGCGGAGAGATTCTTTCCACTTAGTAAGGAAGTTAAAACTAGAGGACACAGCCTCAAAATAAAGGGGAGTCGGTTTAAGACAGAGTTGAGGAGGAACTTCTTCTCCCAGAGGGTGGTGAATCTCTGGAATTCTCTGCCCACTTAGGTGGTGGAGGCTACCTCGCTGAATATGTTTAAAGCGCGGATGGATGGATTCCTGATCGGTAAGGGAATTAAGGGTTATGGGGATCAGGCGGGTAAGTGGAACTGATCCACGTCAGATCAGCCATGATCTTATTGAATGGCGGGGCAGGCTCGAGGGGCTAGATGGCCTACTCCGGCTCCTATTTCTTTTGTTCTTATATTCCTTCTTCACCACCTTCTCCACCTCTACTGCCGCCTTCAAGTATTTGGGGACGTGCACACCGAGGTCCCTCTGTGTTTCTATACACTTGATGGCTCTGCCATTTATTGTATACGGCCCCCCGACATTTGTTCTTCCACTGAGAGACAATTGTGCATGGCCAATGCATCTAACCAGCACGTCGGTCGGACTGTGGGAGGAAAGCAGAGCACCCGGAGGAAACCCATGGAGACACAGACATGGGGACAACGCGGCACGGTGGCACAGTGGTTAGCAGTGCCGTCTCACAGCGCCAGGGACCCGTGTTCAATTCCAGCCTTGGGTCACTCTCTGTGCGGAGTCTGCATGTTCTCCCCCTGTCTGTATGCGTTTCCTCCAGGTGTTCCGCTTTCCTCCCACACGCCAAAGATGTCTGGGTTACGTGGATTGGCCATGCTAAATTACCCCTGAGTGTCAGGAGGACTAGCAGAATAGATATGTAGGGTTGCGGGGACAAGGTCTGTGTGGGATTGTGGTCGGTGCAGATGTGATGGGCTGCATGGCCTCCTTCTGCTGTGTAGGGATTCTGTGACTATTCTCTATCAACATGCAGATTCAGCACAGACATTGACCCAAGCCAGGAATCAAACCCAGGTCCCTGGCGCTGTGATGCAGCAGTGCTAACCACTCTGGGATAGCAGCATTTGATGCACAGTTTGTGATAAATCTTTTAGAATGTGATTTATTGTTTACTGTATCAGACAGGTTCTGATTACATTGCAAGGTCTCAAGCGCCAGTGAATGACGGGGCCATACGGTGACACAATGGTTAGCACTACTGCCTCACAGCACAGGAACCCGGGTTCAATTCCCAACTTGGGTCACTGTCTGTGTGATGTCTGCACGTTCTCCCCGTGTCTGCGTGGGTTTCCTCCGGGTGCCCCAGCTTCCTCCCACACTCCAAAGATGTGCGGGTTAGGTGGATTGGCCATGCCTAAATTCCCCCTCAGTGCCAGGGGGCACTAGCAAGGGTAAATAGGGATTACCGGCATGGGGGCTGGGTGGGTTTGTGGTCAGTGCAGGCGTGACGGGCCGAATAGACACCTTCTGCACTGCAATCGGCATGTCTTTCATACTGTGGGAGGAAACCAGAGCACCCGGACAAAACACACGCTGATATGGGGGAGAACATGCAAACTCCACACAGTGACCCAAGCCGGGAATCGAACCTGGGTCCCTGGCGCTGTGAGGTAGCAGTGCTGACCACTGTGCTGCCCCAATGAAGTCCCCAGTGATTTTGCACTCTATGTTTCAAGTATTCTCAAGCTTGAAACAAACTGAGTGAATTATTTTAGCGCTTAATCAATCACCTCACGAATTTATTGGAGGAGATGAATGGCAAAATGTTCAATGAAGTTTGTTATCCTCACTGTAATATTTAGGGACATATCCTGATACAGAACAAACAGATTTATGTTAAAGTTTGCAGGAAATGATGTTGAAACGAACAATATTTGTGCATTGAGAGGCGTTCAGGTCTTCACATTTAAATATTAACTTTGGTCTTAAAAGAAAACATGTCCGCGGATCATTCCAATGCAGATAAGATGCTCTGTCAGAGAGTCGGTGCAGACTCGATGGGCCGTAGGGCCTCCTTCTGCACTGCCGTGGGTTCGATGGTTCACGGGAATGCTGTGATCTTGGAATTCAGCATGTATAATGCACTCTTTAAGATTCATCTCTTAGATTGTGACTCGCTTTTGCTAAGTGAATATGTGCTGGTCACATTGTCGTCTTTTCACACTCCAGTACCAGTCAATTAAAGGAAACTGAGTAGTTTACAGAGATTATGATGCCGTTTATATTTCTTCACTGTCTGTCTGAATGTTGTGAAATCAATATTGTGCAATAAATATTGTACAATCAGTATTGTGTAATCAATGTTGTGTAATCAATGTTGTGTAATCAATGTTGGATCGTCAATATTGTGTAATCAAAGTTGTGTAATCAATATTCTGTAATCAAAGTACTGTAATCAATACTGTGTAATCAAAGTTGTGTAATCAATATTGTTTAATCAATATTGTGTAATCAATATTGTGGAATCAATATTGTGCAATCAATACTGTGTAATCAGTATTGTGTAATCAATATTCTGAATATTCCGGGGTACAAGTGTTTTAGGCGAGACAAAGGAGGGACCAAAAGAGGTGGGGGAGTAGCAGTATTAGTTGGAGAGCATATTACAGCGGTGCAGAGGGAGGACAATTCAGAGGGGTCGTGTAACGAGTCACTGTGAGTGGAGCTTGGAAACAGGAAGGGCACAGTCACGGTTTTGGGGGTATACTACAGACCCCCCAACAGCCCAAGGGAAGTGGAAGAACGGATATGTCAGGAGATACTGGATAGGTGCAGGAAAAATAGGGTTGTTGTAGTGGGAGACTTCAATTTCCCTGGTATAGACTGGAAATCGCTAAGGGCTGGGAGTCTGAATGGGGAGGAATTTGTAAAATGTGTACAGGAAGGTTCTTTGGAACAATATTTAGATAGCCCGACTAGAGAGGGGGCTATACTGGACCTCGTACTGGGGAATGAGCCCGGTCAGGTCTTCAAAGTTTCGGTAGGGGAACATGTGGCAAATAGTGACCACAATTCTGTTAGCTTTAGGATAGTGATGGAAAATGATGAGTGGTGTCCCAAGGGTAAGGTGTTGGAATGGGGGAAGGCTAACTTAAGTGGGATTAGGCAGAAATTGGCAGCTGTTGATTGGGAGAGGCTGTTTGAGGGTAAATCCACATCTGGCATGTGGGAGTCTTTTAAGGAAGATTTGTTAGGGCTGCAGGATAGGCATGTGCCTGTGAAAAAGGATAGGAAGGGTAGGATTCGAGAACCGTGGATAACCAGGGAAATTGAGGGATTGGTCAAAAAGAAAAGAGTGGCGTACATTCGGTCCAGGCAGCTAAAAACGGAGGGAGCTCTGGAGGAATACAAAGAAAGAACGAAATAACTCAAACGAGGAATTAGAAGGGCAAAAAGGGGTCACGAAATGTCCTTGGCAGACAGGATTAAGGAGAATCCCAAGGCATTTTATTCATACGTTAGGAACAAAAGGGTTGTCAGGGAAAAAATCGGACCTCTCATGGACAAAAGTGGGGAATTATGCTTAGAGCCCAAAGAAGTAGGGGAGATCGTAAATGAATACTTTGCGCCAGTATTCGCAAAGGAGAGGGATGCGTTGACTGGGAGTGTCTCGGAGGGGAGTGTTGACCCGTTGGAGAAAATCTCCATTACAAGGGAGGAATATAAAGACTGACAAATCCCCAGGGCCAAATGGGATCTATCCAAGGCTGCTCAGGGAGACAAGAGATGAAATCGCTGGGCCTCTGACGCAAATCTTTGTCTCGTCACTGACACAGGTGAGGTCCCAGAGGATTGGAGGATAGCTAATGTGGTCCCGTTATTTAAGAAGGGTAGGAAGGATAACCCGGGAAATTATAGGTCAGTGAGC
Organism: Mustelus asterias; assembly: GCF_964213995.1. Lineage (NCBI taxonomy): Eukaryota > Metazoa > Chordata > Chondrichthyes > Carcharhiniformes > Triakidae > Mustelus > Mustelus asterias. Next base: position 18,260 of record NW_027593717.1, on the reverse strand, counting down.
TTGACATCCGTGGTAGGGAAGTTGTTGGAGAGGACTCTTAGAGATAGGATGTATGCGCATTTAGAAAGGAATAAACTCATTAACGATAGTCAGCATGGTTTTGTGAGAGGGAGGTCATGCCTCACTAACCTGGTGGAGGTTTTTGAAGAATTGACGAGAATGGTTGACGAGGTTAGGGCCATGGATGTCGTCCATATGGACTTTAGTAAAGGGTTTGACAAAGTCCCTCATGGTAGGTTGGTGCAAAAGGTTGGATCTCATGAGATAAAGGGGGAGGTGGCTAGATGGGTGGAGAACTGGCTTGGTCACAGAAGTGGAGATACCGGCGTTGGACTGGGGTAAGCACAGTAAGAAGTCTCACAACACCAGGTTAAAGTCCAACAGGTTTATTTGGTAGCAAATACCATAAGCCTTCGGAGCGATGCCCCTTCATCAGATGGAGTAGTTATCTGTCCTCCAACAGTACACAGACACAAAAATCAAGTTACAGAATACTAATTAGAATGCAAATCTCTACAGCCAGCCAGGTCTTAAAAGGTACAGATAATATGGGTGGAGGGAACATTAAACACAGGTTAAAGAGATGTGTATTGTCTCCAGACAGAACAGCCAGTGATATTATGCAAGATCAGGGGGAAAGCTGTGGCGAGCTGTGGGGGTTACTGATAATGTGACATAAATCCAACATCCCGGTTTAGGCCATCCTCATGTGTTCGGAACTTGGCTATCAGTTTCTGCTCAGCAACTCTGCTGACAGAGGGTGGTAGTGGAAGGGTCTTTTTCCGGCTGGATGCCTGTGACTAGTGGTGTTCTGCAGGGCTCTGTATTGGGACCTCTGCTATTTGTGATGTGTATAAACGATCTGGAAGAAGGTGTAATTGTTCCACAGGAGCAGGCTGAGGGTAAGGGAGCTTGTTTGTGCACTAATTTATTTAATTATTTTTCAGTTAAATTTGTGAAAAAAATCGGAGGTTTTTTTTCAAAACAGGAAATAGGCCCAGCAGCAGCCTGGGAAGGTTTTGGAGGGTTTAAAAGTAGGCCGCACCTTTGAGCGGGCAGCGTCGTTAGCGGGCAGCGGAGTGAGCAGGGGACAGAGTGAGAGCTGAAGGGCTTTGGCTCACAGGGCTTCGGCGAAGGCGAGGAAGGTTGTTTGTTTTTCTTCTGTTACACCCCCTTTTTTGTTTTATCTCCCAAAAACTAAAAAGGACATGGCTGGTATGAGTGGGAGGCCAGTATACTGCATTCGGTGTTGGATGTGGGAGTTCCTGGAGACAACTTGCCTCCCGGAAGTCCATATCTGTGCCAGATGTGTGGAACTGCAACTCCTGAAGGATCGTGTAAGGGAGCTGGAGCTGAGGCTCGATGAACTCAGTTTAGTTAGGGAAAATGAGAGATTAATAGATAAAAATGAGCTGAAAAAGGGGCTGAGGAGAGCTAGGAGGGGACATGAGAAGTCCTTGGCGCGTCGGATCAAGGAAAACCCCAAGGCTTTTTACTCTTATGTGAGGAATAAAAGAATGACCAGGGTGAGGTTAGGGCCGGTCAAGGACAGTGGTGGAAACTTGTGTATGGAATCAGTAGAGATAGGCGAGGTGATGAATGAATACTTTTCTTCAGTGTTCACCAAGGAGAGGGGCCATGTTTTTCAGGAAGAGAAGGTGTTACAGGCTAATAGGCTGGAGGAAATAGATGTTCGGAGGGAGGATGTCTTGGCAGTTTTGAATAAACTGAAGGTCGATAAGTCCCCTGGGCCTGATGAAATGTATCCTAGGATTCTTTGGGAGGCGAGGGATGAGATTGCAGAGCCTTTGGCTTTGATCTTTGGGTCCTCACTGTCCACGGGGATGGTGCCAGAGGACTGGAGTTTGGCAAATGTTGTTCCTCTGTTTAAGAAAGGGAATAGAAATGACCCTGGTAATTATAGACCGGTTAGTCTGACTTCGGTGGTTGGTAAATTGATGGAAAAGGTCCTTAGGGATGGGATTTACGACCATTTAGAAAGATGCGGATTAATCCGGGATAGTCAGCACGGATTTGTGAAGGGCAAATCGTGCCTCACAAATTTGATAGAATTTTTTGAGGAGGTAACTAGGTGTGTTGATGAAGGTAGGGCGGTTGATGTCATATACATGGATTTTAGTAAGGCGTTTGATAAGGTCCCCCATGGTTGGCTTATGATGAAAGTAAGGAGGTGTGGGATAGAAGGAAAGTTGGCCGATTGGATAGGTAACTGGCTATCTGATCGAAGACAGAGGGTGGTGGTGGATGGAAAATTTTCGGACTGGAGGCAGGTTGCTAGCGGAGTGCCGCAGGGATTGGTGCTTGGTCCTCTGCTCTTTGTGATTTTTATTAATGACTTAGAGGAGGGGGCTGAAGGGTGGATCAGTAAATTTGCTGATGACACCAAGATTGGTGGAGTAGTGGATGAGGTGGAGGGCTGTTGGAGGCTGCAAAGAGACATAGATAGGATGCAAAGCTGGGCTGAAAAATGGCAAATGGAGTTTAACCCTGATAAATGTGAGGTGATTCATTTTGGTAGGACTAATTTAAATGTGGATTACAGGGTCAAAGGTAGGGTTCTGAAGACTGTCGAGGAACAGAGAGATCTTGGGGTCCATATCCACAGATCTCTAAAGGTTGCCACTCAAGTGGATAGAGCTGTGAAGAAGGCATATAGTGTGTTAGCTTTTATTAACAGGGGGTTGGAGTTTAAGAGCCGTGGGGTTATGCTGCAACTGTACAGGACCTTGGTGAGACCGCATTTGGAATATTGCGTGCAGTTCTGGTCACCTCACTATAAGAAGGATGTGGAAGCGCTGGAAAGAGTGCAGAGGAGATTTACCAGGATGCTGCCTGGTTTGGAGTATCGGTTTTATGAGGAAAGGTTGAGGGAGCTGGGGCTGTTCTCTCTGGAGCGGAGGAGATTGAGGGGAGACTTAATAGAGGTTTATAAAATGATGAAGGGGATAGATCGAGTGAACGTTCAAAGACTATTTCCTCGGGTGGATGGAGCTATTACAAGGGGGCATAACTATAGGGTTCATGGTGGGAGATATAGGAAGGATATCAGAGGTAGGTTCTTCACGCAGAGAGTGGTAGGGGTGTGGAATGGACTGCCTGCAGTGATAGTGGAGTCAGACACTTTAGGAACATTTAAGCGGTTATTGGATAGGCACATGGAGCACACCAGGATGGTAGGGAGTGGGATAGCTTGATCTTGGTTTCAGATGAAGGTCGGCACAACATCGTGGGCCGAAGGGCCTGTTCTGTGCTGTACTGTTCTATGTTCTATGTATAAAAGTTATAGTCAGATAGTGACACCAGGGTCTCGGAAGGAAGACACGTGGGTCACAGTTAGGAGGGGTAATAGTCAGAAGGGTGATGTGCCAGAAAGTACCCCAGTGGCAGTCTCCCATAAAAGAAAGGGATGGGCAACAGATGGGAGAAGGGAAGGGAGTGAGCAGTCTGTGGAGGGAACCCCTGTTGTTGTCCCCCTCCAAAATAGGTATATTGTTTTGGATTCTGTGGAGGGGGATGACCCTCCAGGGGTAAGCCACGAGGACCAGATCGCCTCCACGGAGACAGGCTCAGGGGTCCAGAAGGGAAAGAAGGGGTTTAGGAGAGCGATAGTTGTGGGGGACACAATGGTTAGAGGCACGGACAGGCGGTTCTGTGGGAGTGAACGAGAATCCAGGATGGTAGTCTGCCTCCCTGGTGCCGGGGTACTGGATGTCTCCGAGAGGGTAGGAAGCATATTTAAAAAGGAAGGTAGTTAAACGGATGTGATTGTACACATTTGTGAAAATGATGTAGGTAGGAAGAGCAGGGGGGTCATACGAGAGAAATTCAGGGAGTTGGGTGCTAGGCTAAAAAATAAGGCCTCCAGGGTAGCAATCTCTGGACTGCTCCCGGTGTCTAGTGCAAGTGAGGCTCGGAACAGGGAGATTCTACAGTTGAACGCGTGGCTAAAGGACTGGTGCAAGAGGGAGGGTTTTAAATTCATAGATAACTGGGAAATCTTCAAGTCAGGATGGCAACTGTACAGAAAGGATGGGTTACACCTTAACTGGAAGGGAGCAAATATCCTGGCTGGGAGTTTTGCTAGAGTGTTTCGGCAGGATTTAAACTAGTGTGGCAGGGGGGTGGGGAACAAAACAGGAGGTCAGTAAATACTGAGGCTGGGGTTGAGCTGGGGGCCAGGGCAAGGCTAGCTAAGAAGAGGAGCACTCTGGAGGAGGATGACCTGACTGGGCCTGGAGGTCTGGAGTGCATCTGCTTCAATGCGTGGAGCGTAACGGGTAAAACAGACGAACTTAGGGCCTTAATGCTTATGCGGAATTTGGATGTGGTTGCGGTGACGGAAACTTGGTTAAAAGAAGGACAGGACTGGCAGCTGAATATTCCGGGGTATAAGTGTTTTAGGCGAGACAGAGGAGGGGCTAAAAAAGGTGGGGGAGTAGCGGTATTCACGAAGGAGAGGGGCGTGTAACCGGGAGTGTCTCGGAGGGAGGTGTTGAACCGTTAGAGAAAATCTCCATTACAAGAGAGGAAGTGTTAGGTTTTTCAGGGAACATTAAAACTGACAAAGCCCCAGGGCCTGATGGCATCTATCCTCGACTGCTCAGGGAGACGAGAGATGAAATTGCTGGGCCTCTGACGGAAATCTTTGTCGCTTATTTGGACATGGGTGAGGTCCCTGAGGATTGGAGGATAGCGAATGTGGTGCCGTTGTTTAAGAAGGGTAGCAGGGATAACCCACGAAATTATAGGCCGGTGAGCTTGACGTCCGTGTTAGGGAAGTTGTTGGAGAGGATTCTTAGAGACAGGATGTATGTGCATTTAGAACGGAACAATCTCATTAGTGACAGACAGCATGGTTTTGTAAGAGGGAGGTCGTGCCTTACAAATTTGGTGGAGTTTTTTGAGGAAGTGACAAAAACGGTTGATGAAGGAAGGGCCGTGGATGTCGTCTATATGGATTTCAGTCAGGCATTTGACAAAGTCCCACATGGCAGGTTGGTTAAGAAGGTTCAGGCTCATGGGATACAAGGAGAAGTGGCTAGATGGGTGGAGAACTGGCTTGGCCATAGGAGACAGAGGCTAGTGGTCGAAGGATCTTTTTCCGGCTGGAGGTCTGTGACCAGTGGTGTTCCGCAGGGCTCTGTACTGGGACCTCTGCTATTTGTGATATATATAAATGATTTGGAAGAAGGTGTAACTGGTGTAATCAGCAAGTTTGCGGATGACACAATGATGGATGGACTTGCGGATAGCGAAGAGCATTGTCGGGCAATACATCAGGATATAGATAGGCTGGAAAATTGGGCAGAGAGGTGGCAGATGGAGTTTAATCCGGATAAATGTGAAGTGATGCATTTTGGAAAAAATAATGTAGGGAGGAGTTATAGAATAAATGGCAGAGTCATCAGGAGTATAGAAACACAGAGGGACCTAGGTGTGCAAGTCCACAAATCCTTGAAGGTGGCAACACAGGTGGAGAAGGTGGTGAAGAAGGCATATGGTATGCTTGCCTTTATAGGATGGGGTATAGAGTATAAAAGCTGGAGTCTGATAGTGCAGCTGTATAGAACGCTGGTTAGGCCACATTTGGAGTACTGCGTCCAGTTCTGGTCGCCGCACTACCAGAAGGACGTGGAGGCGTTAGAGAGAGTGCAGAGAAGGTTTACCAGGATGTTGCCTGGTATGGTGGGTCTTAGCTATGAGGAGAGATTGGGTAGACTGGGGTTGTTCTCCTTGGAAAGACGGAGAATGAGGGGAGATCTAATAGAGGTGTACAAGATTATGAAGGGTATAGATAGGGTGAACAGTGGGAAGCTTTTTCCCAGGTCGGAGGTGACGATCACGAGGGGTCACGGGCACTAGGTGAGAGGGGCGAAGTATAACTCAGATATCAGAGGGACGTTTTTTACACAGAGGATGGTGTGGGCCTGGAATGCGCTGCCAAGTAGGGTGGTGGAGGCAGGCACGCTGACATCGTTTAAGACTTACCTGGATAGTCACATGAGCAGCCTGGGAATGGAGGGATACAAACGATTGGTCTAGTTGGACCAAGGAGCGGCACAGGCTTGGAGGGCCGAAGGGCCTGTTTCCTGTGCTGTACTGTTCTTTGTTCTTTGTAACTGGGGTGATCAGTAAGTTTGCGGATGACACGAAAATGGCTGGACTTGCAGATAGTGATGAACATTGTCAGAGGCTACAGAAGGATACAGATAGGCTGGAAATTTGGGCAAAGAAATGGCAGATGGAGTTCAATCCAGATAAATGCGAAGTGATGCATTTTGGTAGAACTAACGTAGGGGGGAGCTGTACGATAAATGGCAGAACCATAAAGGGTGTAGCAACGCAGAGGGACCTGGGTGTGCAAGTCGACAGATCCTTGAAGGTGACGTCACAGGTGGAGAAGGTAGTGAATAAGGCACATGGCATGCTTGCCTTCATAGGAAGGGGCATAGAGTATAAAAGTTGGGGTCTGATGTTGCAGTTGTCTCGAACGTTGGTTTGGCCGCATTTGGAATACAGCGCCCAGTTCTGGTCGCCATACTACCAGAAGGACGTGGAGGCTTTAGAGAGAGTGCAGAGGAAGTTTACCAGGATGTTGCCTGGTATGGAAGGGCTCAGTTATGAGGAGAGATTGGGTAAACTGGGGTTGTTCTCACTGGAAAGACGGAGGATGAGGGTGACCTAATCGAGATGTATAAAATTATGAAAAGCATTCTTAGGTGAACGGTGGGAAGCTTTTTCCCAGGCCGGTGGTGAAATTCACGAGGGGTCATAGGTTCAAAGTGAGGGGGGAGGGGAGGGTTTAACACAGATATCAGAAGGACGTATTTTGCACAGAGGGTGATGGGAGCCTGGAATGCGCTGCCAGGCAAGGTGGTGGAGGCGGACACACTGGGAACGATTAAGACTTATCTGTTTTGCCACATGAACGGAGTGGGAATGGAGGGATACAAAAGAATGGTCTAGTTTGGACCAGGGAGTGGCGCGGACTTGGAGGGCCGAAGGACCTGTTCCTGTGCTGTATTGTTCTTTGTTCTTTGTAATATTGTGTAATCAATGTTGTGTGATCATTACTGTGTAATCAATGTTGTGTAATCAATATTGTGTAATCAATGTTGTGTAATCATTACTGTGTAATCAATGTTGTGTAATCAATACTGTGTAATCAATGTTGTGTAATCATTACTGTGTAATCAATGTTGTGTAATCAATACTGTGTAATCAGTATTGTGTCATCAATATTGTGTAATCAATGTTGTGCAATCAATATTGTGTAATCAGTATTGTGTAATCAGTATTGTGTAATCAATATTGTGAATTGAAGGTATTTGACCCAGATTATTTTAACGTGCGTCACTGAACACAGTACTTTAATTTAACAGCAAAGTTCCTTTTCTGACTGTCGATTCTGGGCAGTGGTTCGAGAATCGCCATTTTGTTATGAAATAAGGGACCTTCTGTTTCCACTGTCTGTTTACTTTGGGAGGTATAACTTTCTCAAAAACAGGAAATACTGGAAAATCTCAGCAGGTCTGACAGCATCTGTGAATCATAGAATCCCTACAGTGCAGAAGGAGGCCATTTGGCCCATCGAGCCTACACCAACAACAATCCCACCCAGGCCCTATCCCCGTAGCCCCATATTTCCCCTGCTAGTCCCCCTGACACTAAGTGGCGATTTATCATGGTCGATCCACCTAACCTGCAGATCTTTGGACTGCGGGAGGAAACCGGAGCACCCGGAGGAAACCCACACAGACACGGAGGGAATGTGCAAACTCCACACAGAAAGAAGAGAGAATCGAGACAACGCTTTGAGTCGAACGAAGGGTCATCCAGAGTTGAAACATTTGCTCTATTCTCTCCCCACAGATGCTGTCGGACCTGCTGAGTTTTTCCAGCATTTCCTGTTTTTATTTCAGATTCCAGCATCCACGGTGTTTTGCTTTTATCTTACTCTTCATCAAAGATGGCACCGTTTACAGATTAAAGTTTATTTATTGGCTTATATTAACTCTGCAATTAAGTTATTTTTGTTGAAAAGTCACAACGCAAACGAGCTGCCAGAGGCAGTAGTGGAGGCAGGTACAATTTTGACTTTCAAAAAAGCATTTAGACAGTTACATGGGTAAGATGGGCTGCACGGTGGCACAGTGGTTAGCATTGCTGCCTCACAGCGGCAGGGACCCGGGTTCAATTCCAGCCTCAGGTCTCTGTCTGTGTGGAGTCTGCACATTCTCCCCGTGTCTGCGTGGGTTTCCTCCGGGTGCTCCATTTCCCTTCCACAGTCCAAAGGTGAGCAGGTTTGGTTGATTGGCTATAGTAAATTGCCCCTTTGTGTCAGGTGGACGAGCATGATAAATGGGTGGAGTTACAGCGATAGGGTCTGGGTGGGATTGTGATTGGTGCAGACACGATGGGCCAAATGGCCTCCTTCTGCACATGAGGGATTCTATGATTTCTATGGGTATAAAGGGGTATGGGCCAAATGCGGGCAATTGGGACTCGCTTATTGGTGAAAACTGGGATGTGTGGACAAGTTGGGCCAAAGGGCCTGTTTCCATGCTGTAAATCTCTCTGAATCGACTATGAAAACCCCAAAGTCGTCATACTCCGGAACCTGTTCGCATGTACTTAGGGAGAATTTAGCATGGTCAATGCACCTGACCAGCATGTCTTTGGACACTTAGGGAGAAGTTAGCATGGTCAATGCACCTGACCAGCATGTCTTTGGACACTAAGGGGCAATTTAGCATGGCCAATGCATCTGACCAGCATGTCTTTGGACACTAAGGGGCAATTTAGCATGGCCAATCCCCCGAACCTGTACACCTTTGCACCCTTAGGGCCCGATTTTACCATTTGATTCCAAGTGCTGAATCTGGACGCAATTTAGATCTGACTTGGAAATCTGTTCTCGGGGGCCCCATACGCACTTACCCAGGAAAAAACATTGTGAGTGTGAATCGCTCTGTGGGCGGGGCTTCTCGCTCTCGAAACGCTGCAACTCCGATCGGAGCTCTGAACTGCGTGTGCGCAGTGAGAAATACATCTGAAATGGGCGCCCCTGTCACATCGCTCCCGGGCAGCAACAAGCGGATAAAGTGACCTGGGAGCGAAAAGTGGGAGTGATGGCTCCCACAGACATCGTCCCACCCCACAACATAACTGTCCCCCTTTACACCCACCTCCCCCACTACCCAGACCGATCGCGACCCCCCCCCCACCGATCACCCGCAGAATGGCAACGGCAACCCTCCCACCCCTGCCCCCTTCACCAGAGAATGATCTGATCCACCTCCCTCCCCTCCCCCCATGACCAGAGAATGATCTGATCCACCTCCGGCCTCCCGCACCCCCACCCCCCTCTCCCCCCACCACTGATCTGAGTCAGAGAGCCGCCAGAAGCTCTGATCTTACCTCCTCAGAGCTGGACTGCCCGAAACAGACCTTTGCCGAGCACGTCTGTTCCGCCCCGAATCTGGACGGGCGAACGCGATGGTAAGGGGGGAAATGCAGGTAAGATTGGGCATCCAGCTCATTAAGTCAATTTAAATGCATCACCCATTTCGGGCGCGGTTCGGATCGCGGCCATTTTCGGGCCTTGGTAAAGTGGACATCTGCACGGATTGTACTAATCGCCTCACACCTGACTTTACCAAGTTTTCGCGCCCGTTAAGGCAATTTAACATGGCCAATCAACCGATCCTCCATATCTTTGGACACGAAGGGGCAAGTTAGCATGGTTAATCCACCTGTCCTTCTCATCTTTGGACACTAAGGGGCAATTCAGCATGGACAATCCACCCAACCTGCACATCTTTGGACACGACATAACCTGCTGTTCTGAGGCTTTATCCCGCTGGCAAATCAGACCATGAGGCCCTTAGTGTGGTGTAACATAACCGGTGTGTCGTGCCAAAATCAGTATTGTTCATTCTCAGTGTGTGGGCATTGCTGACTTTAGTGTCCATCCTTGGAAATTCATCGTTGGAGCATTCTTACAACCACAGGGCTGACTCAGTCACTTCAGAGGACAGTTGAGTCAACCACATTGGTGTGGGGCTGGAGTCACGTAGAGCTGAGCGTGGGTAAGGACCTCTCCCGAAGTACATCAGTGAACTGGTCAGGTTTTTACAACAACCCATCAAATTCACCGCTATTTTCACTGACTTATTTCCACATTTTACAAACTGAATTCAAATGTTTAAAGCCCCGTTCTCTGGCCCAGCTCAACACGAAGGTGCCCTAAAATCCTCTTATTCTATTCCCACTCTGTACCCCAACATTAATAAATCTTCATAATCAGGAATAGATTGATACTTCGTGGGGTGTCACAGCGCCAGGGACCCGGGTTCGATTCCTGGCCTCGGGTCACTGTCTGTGGAGTTTGCACGTTCTCCCCGTGTCTGCGTGGGTTTCCTCCGGGTGCTCCAGTTTCCTCCCACAGTCCAAAGATATGCAGGTTCGGTGGATTGGCCATGCTAAATTGCCCCTTAGTGTCAGGGAGACTAGCTAGGGTAAATGCATGGGGTTACAGGGACAGGGCCTGGATGGGATTGTGGCCGGTGCAGACTCGATGGGCTGAATGGCCTCCTTCTGCACTAGAATTCTATGATTCATCGTGGCATGAGTGTTAAATTTAGCATGACTAATTCACCTAGCCTGCAAATCTTTGGACAGTAAGGGGCAATTAGCATGGCCAATACACCTAACCCGCACATCTGCGGTCACTGAGGGGCAACGTAGAATGGCCAATCCACCAAACCAGTACATCTGTGGACACTAAGGGGCAATGTAGAATGGCCAATCCACCTATCCAGTACATTTGTGGACACGAAGGGGTCATGTGGAATGGCCAATCCACCAATCCAGTACATCTGTGGACACTAAGGACACTTTAGCATTGCCAATCCACCTAACAGCACGTTTTTCAGACTGTGGGAGGAAAGCGGAGCAGCCGGAGGAAACCCATGCAGACATGGGGAGAACATGCAGACTCCGCACAGACAGTGACCCAAGCCGGGAATCGAACCTGTGTCCCTGGTGCTGTGAGGCAGCATAGCTAATCCAATTCGCCAGGCAGCAGGTTATATTAGTCTTGGCATTCTGCAATGTGATCGGATTCATTGAACTGTCATGATTTTTTCACTATCTGTTTAAATTTCCAAGAATTATCACATTAAAAGCATCTGAGGGAAATGTCTGAGTGAATAACCCATCGCCCCCATGACTGTTTTGGAGGAGTTGAATAACAGGAACTGAACTGAAGGATGTTTTTCTTACCATAAAAGTCAGATCCATAACCTGATGTGAAGAAGACAGATTTATGTTAAATCTTGGATAAAATTATTTCAAAATCAACATGCTTAAAGATATTTATGCCTTAAGAACAAAGAAAAGTGCTGCAGAGGAACAGGCCGTTCGATGTTCACTCTCCCATGTATCTCTTGGAATGGGATTGATTTTGCTGTGTAAACAAGTGCTGATTGTATCGGGAGGTTTAACACTCACGCATCAGTGAATAAGTATAAAGGTTATTTATTCGTGTCACAAGTAGGCTTACATCAACACTGCAATGAAGTTACTGTGAAAATCCCACAGTTGCTACACTCCGGCGCCTGTTTGGTTAACACTGAGGGAGTATTTAGCGTGGCCAATGTACCTAACCAGCACTTCTATGGGACTTCGAAAGGAAACCGGAGCGCCCGGAGAAAACTCATGCAGACACGGGGAGAACGTGCAGACTCCACACAGACAGTGAGGCAAGCCGGGAATCGAACCCAGGTCCCTGTGGCTGTGAGGCAGCAGTGCTAACCACTGTGCCACTGTAGTGGGAGTGGTATAAAGCAGCCTATCAGGAATCACAGTGTAGAACAATGTAGGGCATCTTACGGGAAAGGGGCAGCAGATTTAAAACAGACATGGGGAGAAATTACTTCTCTCAATGGGTGGTGAATCTGTGGAATTCATTACCTCGGAGTGCGGTGGATGCTGGGACATGGTAAATTTGAGGAGACAGACAGAGTTTTAATGAGTAATGGATTGGAGCATGGGCTGGAGGGCGGTGTAGGGGGGAGGGCTGTCTGGTAATGGGAAGGGGGGGCTGGGTATAATCGTTCTTGTTGCGCCCCTGATAGTTAAGGGTTTACCCGGCGATTGTCCAGAAGGCCTATTCGACTGGAGAATTGTGCTGTGCCTGCTACCATCTGACAAACTGATTTCAATCACTGACATCAGATCATAGTTACAATGAAAACATTAGGAGGGGGAAAAAACTCTTGTAACTTTGGATTTTATTTTAAAGGCGCAGACAGTGCCCCGTATGGGACAGCCCCACATGCCCTACCCTCACCCACAACCCAAATAAACACCCCACCCCCCTCGGTATTCTATGTTCATCCAGCAGAAGGGACTCTTCAGTTCTGGGCAATAAAATGAAACAAAACTTACTCCAACTTGTAAATCAGACAAAACGTTTCAATAATGAAACTTCATTCCTCCAACACTCGAGGCCTCACCCTGGGCCATTCCAAGCTCCCACCATCCCCAGCAGCTTCTCACTTATACTGAGTCAGCTGGTCAGCTGACCACCACATTATTTTTCTCATTGGTTACATAGTTTACTGGGTCAGCTGACCCTTACAGCTTGTTCCCATTGGTCACTGCAACAGATCCAATGTGGTTCTATTGGTTGTTACATTGGTTCCATTCTAACATGGAAGCGGCACGGTAGCACAGTGGTTAGCACTGCTGCTTCACAGCTCCAGGGACCTGGGTTCGATTCCCGGCTTGGGTCACTGTCTGTGTGGAGTTTGCACATTCTCCTTGTGTCTGCGTGGGTTTCCTCCGGGTGCTCCGGTTTCCTCCCACAGTCCAAAGATGTGCGGGTTAGGTTGATTGGACATGATAAACGTGTCCTGGGATGCATAGATTAGAGGGATTAGTGGGTAAAATATGTAGGGGTATGGGGGTAGGGCCTGGGTGGGATTGTGGTCGGTGCAGACTCGATGGGCCGAATGGCCTCTTTCTGTACTGCAGGGTTTCTATAATCTTCTATGATTCCACTCAAACCCGCCTGTCCCACCACCTGATCCCCACCAACCCAACCAGTCTGAACCCATCACTTCCCGGTCACTCCATGACCTCAGCAACACTCAGAGAATCATAGAATCACACGGCGCAGAGGAGGCCCTTCGGCCCATCGAGTCTGCACCGATGCATGAAATGCCTTGACCTGCCCACGTAATCCCGCTTGCCAGCACCTGGTCCATAGCCCTGAATGTTATGGCTGTGCCAAGTGCTCATCCAGGCACTTTTTAGAGGATGTGAGGCAACCCACCTCCACCACCCTCCCAGGCAGCGCATTCCAGACCGGCACCACCCTCTGGGTAAACGGATTTTTCCTCACATTCCCCCCTAAACCTCCTGCCCCTCACCTTGGACCCATGTCCCTCGTAACTGACCCTTCAACTAAGGGAAACAGCTGCTCAAAGAACAAAGAACAATACAGCACAGGAACAGGCCCTTCGGCCCTCCAAGCCCGCGCCACTCCCTGGTCCAAACTAGACCATTATTTTGTATCCCTCCATTCCCACTCCGTTCATGTGGCTATCTCGATAAGTTTTAAACATTCCCAGTGTGTCCGCCTTCAGCACCTTGCCCGGCAGCGCATTCCAGGCCCCCACCACCCTCTGTGTAAAATACGTCCTTCTGATATCCGTGTTAAACCTCCCCCACCTCACCTTGAACCTATGACCCCTCGTGAACGTCACCTCCGACCTGGGAAAAAGCTTCCCACCGTTCACCCTATCTATACCTTTCATAATTTTATACACCTCTATTAGGTCACCCCTCATCCTCCGTCTTTCCAGTGAGAACAGCCCCAGTTTATCCCTGCTCCTTATCCACTCTGTCCATGTTCCTCATAATCTTGAACACCTCGATCAGGTTGCCCCTCAGTCTTCTCTGCTCCAACGAAAACTGCTCAAGCCTATCCAACCTCTCTTCATAAAACCTTGAGATAGAGGAACAGATTTCGGCCATTCGGCCCATCGAGTCTGCTCCGCCATTCAATCATGGTTGATATGATTCTCATCCCCATTCTCCTGCCTTCTCCCGATAACCCTTGATTCCTTTATTGATCAAAAACCTATCTATCTCTGTCTTAAAGACACTCAATGACCCGGCCTCCACAGCCCTCTGTGGCAACGAATTCCACAGATTCACCACTCTCTGGCTGAAGAAATTCATCCTTATCTCCATTTTGAAGGATCGTCCCTTTAGCCTGAGGTTATGCCCTCTGGTTCTAGTTTTTCCTACGAGTGGAAAAATCATCTCCACGTCCACTCTATCCAGGCCCCGCAGTATCCTGTAAGTTTCAATAAGATCCCCCTGATCCTTGTAAACTCCAACGAGTACAGATCCAGAGTCTTCAACCGTTCCTCATACGACAAGCTCTTCATTCCAGGGATCATTCTTGTTAACTTCCTCTGGATCCTTTCCTAGGCCAGCACATCCTTCCTTAGATACTGGGCCCAAAACCAATCACAATGCTCCAAAGAGAGCCTTATACAGCCTCAGAAGTCCATCCCTGCTCTTGTATTCCAGCCCTCTCGACATGAATGCTAACATTGCATTTGTCTTCCTGACTGCTAACTGAACATGTAAGAAAAGCTTGGACGGGTTCATGGATGAGAGGGTGTGGAGGGATATGGTCCAAGTGCAGGTCAGTGGGACTAGGCAAAAAATGGTTCGCCACAGACAAGAAGGGTCAAAAGGCCTGTTTCTGAGCTGTAATTTTCTATGGTTCTATGAACCTACACGTTAACCTTAAGAGAATCTTGAACAAGGACTCCCTAGTCCCTTTGTGCTTCTGATTGCCTAAGCATTTCCCCAATTAGAAAATAGTCTATGCCTCCATTTCTCCTTCCAATGTTTATAATCTCACACTTTTCCACGTTATATTCCATCTGCCACTTCTTTGCCCACTTTCCTAGCCTATCCAAGTCCTTGTGCAGTCCCCCTGCTTCCTTAATACTATCTCTCCCTCTGCATATCTTTCCATCATCTGCAAACTTGGCAACAGTGGCTTCATTTCGTTCTTCCAAATCGTTAATGTGTATTGTGAAAAGTTGTGGTCCCAGTACCGACCCCTGAGGCACACAACTAGTCACCGGCTGCCATCCTGGAAAAGACCCGTTTATCCCCACTCTCTGCCTTCTGCCAGTCAACCAATCCTCTATCCATGCCAGGATCATACACTTAACACGACGGGCACCTAACTTATTTAAAAGTCTCCGATGTGGCACCTTGTCAAAGGCCTTTTGGAAATCCAAATAAATCAGGTCCACTGGCTCTCCTTTATCTAACTTCCTTGTTACCTCTTCAAAGAACTCTAACAGATTTGTCAGACATGATCTCCCCTTGACAAAGCCGTGCTGACTCAGTCCTACTTTATCATGCACTTCCAAGTACTCTGCGATCTCATCTTTAATAATGGACTCTAAAATCTTGCCAATGAACGAAGTCAGTCGAACCGGCCTATAATTTCCCATCTGCTGCCTCCCTCCCTTCTTAAACAGCGGTGTTACATCAGCTACTTTCCAGTCCTCTGGTACCCTCCCTGCCTCCAGTGATTCTTTTGCTTTTATGCTGTCCTTTACTTTCCTCGTCAGCCATGGAAGCTTCGTCCTCTCTTTAGCAGGTTTCCTCCTCCTTGGGATGAATTTCTGTTGTGCCTCCCGAATAACCCCCCACCCCCCCCCCCTCGAAAACTCCTATATTTGCCGTTCCACTGACTCCCCTGCTCGGCTCCCTTTCCAATCAACTCTGGCCAGCTCCTCCCTCATGTCCTTGTAGTTATCTTTATTTAATTCAAATACCTTTACATCTGATTCCAGTTTCTCCCTCTCAGACTGCAGGGTAAATTCTATCATATTGTGGTCACTGCTCTCTCAGGGTCACTTCACCTTAAGTTCCCTAATCAAATCTGCCTCATTACACATCACCAACTCCAGAATTCCCGTTTCCCCAGTAGGCTCTGTCACAAGCTGCTCCAAAAAAGCATCTCTTAGACATTCCACAAATTCCTTTTCTTGGGACCCACTACCTACCGGATTTTCCCAGGCCACCTGCATTTTGAAGTCCCCCATAATTATTGTAATATTGCCTTTTTATGTGCATTTTCTACATCCAGATTTATTTTCTGCCCCTCATCCTGACGACTGCTTGGAGGCCTGTACATAACTCCCATCAGGGTCATTTTACCATTGTTTCTCCTGAACTCTACCCACAGAGTTTCTCTGCCTTCTGATCCTGTACCGCTTCTTGCTATTGATTTAATGCCATTCCTTATGAACAATGCAACCCCGCCTCCTTTGCCCATCTGCCTGTCCTTCCAATAAGACACCTATCCTTGGATATTTAGATCCCAGCCCTGATCCCCTTGCAGCCACGTCTCTGTGATGCCCACAACATCGGACCGGCCAATTTCAATGTGCGCAACAAGCTCATTTACCTTGATTGATATACTGCACGCATTGAGGTACAACACCCTCAGTCCCGCATTGAGGTACAACACCCTCAGTCCCGCATTGAGGTACAACACCCTCAGTCCCGCATTGAGGTCCAACACCCTCAGTCCCGCATTGCCCACCTCCCTTCTCATTCCTGGCACCTGTTTTTTGCTCTGCCTGAGGTTAGATTCCTGCCACCTTCGAAACTCTCTGTTCTATTATGTGGGAGGCCAGGGAGGCCTGGTATCAACAGCTCCTCCGCTGATGGAGGGGACAGGGAACTCGACATTGGTTCCTGACGACCGGCGGGAAGACGATCAAACGTTGGTGGGTTCATCGAGGCTTCACTCACCAGAGAGGATCTTAAAACTGGCTCCAGTCCCCAGGCATCAACCCCCAAGGGGTTGTCACTCCCATTGATCAGGTCTATGTGAGATGGACATAAGGATCAGGAATGAACTATGGGATGTATTATATTGTAAATATGCTGTGGATTCTGCACCAAGCCTGGATGAAGTGAATAGAGAAAAATGTTCGCAAATGGTTTCAAATGCTGTTGCTATACCGGGGGGTGTGGGGGTGGGGGGGAGAGGTGTGACTTACATGGGAGAGTGTTACATATGTTGGGGCTTTCTTTAAGTGAACGGGCCATGTGATCTCAGGTGTGGGGTGAGCTGTTGGGATCCTCCCAGATTGGGCAGTCAATATTTGGAGTGTTGTGTGAACAGACGGAATAAAGACTTGTGTCCCTGACACCTGACAGTGGAGTCGATATTGAAGAGAATCCTCAGAACCACAGGACAAAAACAAACAGTCTCGATCCCAGTGCTGTACAACTCTACCAGTAGCTTCAATCCTCTATGTCTCCATCTCACACTCTCCTCAAGGTGCTGGCTGTCTGTCCCAGTGTCCCAGTGTCCCTCTCACACTCTCCTCAAGGTGCTGACTGTCTGTCCCAGTGTCCCAGTGTCCCCATCCGACACACTCCTCAAGGTGCTGACTGTCTGTCCCGGTGTCCCAGTGTCCCTCTCACACTCTCCTCAAGGTGCTGACTGTCCCACAGGACAGAAACAAACAGTCTCGATCCCAGTGCTGGACAACTCTACCAGTAGCTTCAATCCTCTATGTCCCCATCTCACACTCTCCTCAAGGTGCTGTCTCTCCCAGTGTCCCTCTCACACACTCCCCAAGGTGCTGACTGTCTGTCCCGGTGTCCCAGTGTCCCTCTCACACTCTCCTCAAGGTGCTGACTGTCTGTCCCGCTGTTCCAGTGTCCCTCTCACACTCTCCTCAAGGAGCTGACTGTCTGTCCCGGTGCCCCAGTGTCCCCCTCGCACTCTCCTCAAGGTGCTGTCTGTCCCAGTGTCCCTCTCACACTTTCCCCAAGGTGCTGACTGTCTGTCCCAGTGACCCAGTGTCCCTCTCACACTCTCCTCAAGGTGCTGACTGTCTGTCCCGGTGTCCCAGTGTCCCTCTCACACTCTCCTCAATGTGCTGACTGTCTGTCCCGGTGTCCCAGTGTCCCCCTCGCACACTCTCCTCAAGGTGCTGACTGTCTGTCCCAGTGTCCCTCTCACACTCTCCTCAAGGTGCTGACTGTCTGTCCCGATGTCCCAGTGTCCCTCTCACACTCTCCTCAAGGTGCTGACTGTCTGTCCCGGTGTCCCAGTGTCCCTCTCACACTCTCCTCAAGGTGCTGACTGTCTGTCCCAGTGTCCCTCT
>NW_027593716.1:0-28002 GCF_964213995.1 Mustelus asterias | reverse complement strand
GCTACAGCCTGGGGTTAGATGCACAGTAAAGCTCCCTCTACACTGTTCCCCCATCAAACACTCCCAGGACAGGTACAGCACGGGGCTAGATACAGAGTAAATCTCCCTCTACACTGCCGCTCGTCAAACACTCCCAGGACAGGTACAGCACGGGGTTAGATGCAGAGTAAAGCGCTCTCTGCACTGTCCCCCATCAAACAGTGGAAAGCAGTGGTATGATCAGACAAAGTCAGCGTGGATTTACAAAAGGGAAATCATGCTTGACGAATCTATTGAAATTCTTTGAGGATGTAACGAGTAGAGTTGACCGAGGAGAACCAGTAGATGTGGTCTATTTAGAGTTTCAGAAGGCTTTCAACAAGGCCTCACATTACAGACTACTGTGTAAAGTTAAGCACATGGGATTGCGGATAGTGTCTTGAGATGGATAGAAAGCTGGCTTAGCAGATCGGAAGCAAAGAGTTGGCATAAATGGGTCTTTTTCCGATTGGCAGTCAATGACTAGTGGGACACCGCAGGGATCTGTGCCGGGACCCCAACTCTTCACATTATATATAAATGATTTGGAAGAGGGAACTGAATGTATTATCTCCAAATTTGCAGACGATACAAAGTTGGATGGGAGGTTGAGCTGTGAGGAGGATGCAGAGATGTTTCAGTGTGATTTGGACAGGCTGAGTGAGTGGGTTTTGCATGGCAGATGCAGTATAATGTGGATAAATGTGAGGTTATCCAATCTGGTAGCAATAATAGGAAGACAGGTTAATATCTGAATGGGTGTAAATTGGGAGAGGCGGATACTCAGTGAGACCTCGGTGTCCCCGTGCATCAGTCGCTGAGAGTAAGCGCGCAGGTACAGCAGCAGTAAAGAAGGTGTGTTGCCCTTCACAGCGAGAGGATTTAAGTTTAGGGATAGGGATGTTTTGCTGCAATTTTACAGGGTGTTGTGAGGCCACACCTGGAGTATTGTGTGCAGTTTGCAGTTTTTGGTGTCCTTATCTGAGGAAGGATGTCCTTGCTATAGAGAGAGTACAGCGAAGGTTTACCAGGCTGATTCCTGGGATGGCAGGTCTGTCATATGAGGAGAGACTGAGTTGGTTAGGATGATATCTCCACATATAAACAGATCCGGCCCCACACCATCACCCCCCCCCCCCCCCCCCCCGGCCTCACGCAGAGGGACCCGGTTCCCCTCGCCCCCCCCCCCGCGCCACAGAGGGACCCGGTTCCCCTCCCTCCTCACACGCAGAGAGATCTGGCTCACACTGCCACAGACACAGGACAAGTTTCCACAAGTTACAGGAAGTGGCTTGTCATGAGTTCACTCGAAATCTCTGAATAAGGGAAATAACTCAAAACAGCACCCAAACTCATCGAATGAATCATTCACCATCTGCTCACTCACTAGCACATTACTACCATCATTCCCCACAAATAGGACATAGTCGAGAAGAAAAGGAAAGCGTACAAAAGGTTCAGGGAGCTTGGCGAAGATAGGAATGTAGATGAGTATACGGCTTGTAGGAAGGGACTAAAGAAGGAAATTAGGAGAGCCAGAAGGGGTCACGAGAAGGCCTTGGCGAGTAGAATTAGGGAAAACCCTAAGGCGTTCTATAAATATGTGAAGAGTAAAAGGATGAGACGTGAAGGAATAGAGCCTATAAAAGGTGAAGGCGGGAAAATGTGTACGGAACCGGTAGAAATGGCAGAGGTGCTTAATGAGTATTTTGCCTTGGTCTTCACAGAGGAGCAGGACCTGGGTGGATGTACTGTGGGCTTGCGGTGGACTGAAAAGATTGAGTATGTGGACTTTAGCAAAGAGGTTGTGCTGGAATCTTTGAATGGCATCAGATAGATAAGTCGCCGGGTCCGGATGGGATGTACCCCAGGTTACTGTGGGAGGCGAAGGATCTTTGCATCGTCGATGGAGACGGGAGAGGTGCCGGAGGATTGGGGGATTGCGGATGTGGTTCCTATTTTCGAGAAGGGGAATAGGGATAGCCCAGGAAATTACCGACTGGTGAGTCTAACCTCAGTGGTTGGTAAGCTGATGGAGAAGATCCTGAGGGACAAGATTTATGAGCATTTAGAGAGGTTTAGTATGCTCAAGAATACTCAGCATGGCTTTGTCAAAGGCAGATCGTGCCTTACGAGCCTGGTGGAGTTCTTCGAAAATGTGACTAAACACATTGATGAAGGGAAAGCGGTAGATGTGGTTTATATGGATTTTAGCAAGGCGTTCGATAAGGTCCCCTATGCAAGGCTTCTCGAAAAAGTGAGAGGGCATGGGATCCAAGGGGCTGCTGCCCGGTGGATCCAGAACTGGCTTGTCCAAAGGAGGCAGAGAGTGTGTATAGATGGGTCTTTTTCTAATTGGATGTCAGTCACCAGTGGTGTGCCCCAGGGATCTGTTCTGGGACCCTTGCTGTTTGTCATTTTCATAAATGACCTGGATGAGGGAGCGGAGGGATGGGTTGGTAAGTTTGCCGACGACACGAAGGTTGGTGGGGTTGTGGATAGTCTGGAGGGATGTCAGAAGTTACAGAGGGACATAGATAGGATGCAAGACTGGGTGGAGAAGTGGCAGATGGACTTCAACCCAGATAAATGTGTCGTGGTCCATTTTGGCAGGTCGAATGGGATGAAGGAGTACAATATAAGGGGAAAGACTCTTAGTACGGTAGAGGATCAGAAGGACCTTGGGGTCCGGGTCCATAGGATTCTAAAATCGGCCCCGCAGGTGGAAGAGGTGGTTAAGAAGGCGTATGGTGTGCTGGCCTTTATCAAACGAGGGATTGAGTTTAGGAGTCCGGGGATAATGATGCAGCTATATAAGACCCTCGTCAGACCCCACTTGGAGTACTGTGCTCAGTTCTGGTCGCCGCATAACAGGAAGGATGTGGAAAAGATTGAAAGGGTGCAGAGGAGATTTACAAGGATGTTGCCTGGATTGGTTGACATGCCTTATGAGGATAGGCTGAGGGAGCTCGGTCTTTTCTCCTTGGAGAGACGTAGGATGAGAGGAGACCTAATAGAGGTATATAAGATGTTGAGAGGCATAGATCGGGTGGACTCTCAGAGGCTTTTTCCCAGGGTGGAAATGGCTGCTACGAGAGGACACAGGTTTAAGGTGCTGGGGGGTAGGTACAGGGGAAATATAAGGGGTACGTTTTTCACACAGAGGGTAGTGGGCGAGTGGAATCGGCTGCCGTCAGTGGTGGTAGAGGCGAACTCAATCGGGTCTTTTAAGAGACTCCTGGATGAGTACATGGGACTTAATAGGATGGAGAGTTATAGGTAGGCCTACACGGTAGGGATGTGTTCGGCACAACTTGTGGGGCCGAAGGGCCTGTTTTATGCTGTAGTTTTCTGTTTCTAAAGCCCCTACCGCTGCCACCCACTGGGTCCCACACACACTGACTCTCACTGGGGTGCGGGTTCCGCACACACTGACTCTCACTGGGGTACGGGTTCCACACACACTGACTCTCACTGGGGTACGGGTCCCACACACACTGACTCTCACTGGGGTACGGGTCCCACACACACTGACTCTCACTGGGGTACGGGTCACACACACACTGACTCTCACTGGGGTACGGGTCCCACACACACTGACTCTCACTGGGGTACGGGTTCCACACACACTGACTCTCACTGGGGTACGGGTCCCACACACACTGACTCTCACTGGGGTACGGGTTCCACACACTGACTCTCACTGGGGTACGGGTCCCACACACACTGACTCTCACTGGGGTACGGGTTCCACACACACTGACTCTCACTGGGGTACAGGTCCCACACACACTGACTCTCACTGGGGTACAGGTCCCACACACACTGACTCTCACTGGGGTACAGGTCCCACACACACTGACTCTCACTGGGGTACGGGTTCCACACACACTGACTCTTACTGGGGTACGGGTCCCACACACACTGACTCTCACTGGGGTACGGGTCCCACACACACTGACTCTCACTGGGGTACGGGTCCCACACACACTGACTCTCACTGGGGTACGGGTCCCACACACACTGACTCTCACTGGGGTACGGGTTCCGCACACACTGACTCTCACTGGGGTACGGGTCCCACACACACTGACTCTCACTGGGGTACGGGTCCCACACACACTGACTCTCACTGGGGTACGGGTCCCACACACACTGACTCTCACTGGGGTACGGGTTCCACACACACTGACTCTCACTGGGGTACGGGTTCCGCACACACTGACTCTCACTGGGGTACGGGTTCCACACACACTGACTCTCACTGGGGTACGGGTCCCACACGCACTGACTCTCACTGCGGAATGGGTTCCGCACACACTGACTCTCACTGGGGTACGGGTCCCACACACACTGACTCTCACTGGGGTATGGGTCCCACACACACTGACTCTCACTGGGGTATGGGTCCCACACACACTGACTCTCACTGGGGAACAGGTTCCGCACACACTGACTCTCACTGGGGTACAGGTCCCACACGCACTGACTCTCACTGGGGTACGGGTTCTGCACACACTGACTCTCACTGGGGTACGGGTCCCACACACACTGACTCTCACTGGGGTATGGGTCCCACACACACTGACTCTCACTGGGGTACGGGTTCCGCACACACTGACTCTCACTGGGGTACGGGTTCCACACACACTGACTCTCACTGGGGTACGGGTTCCGCACACACTGACTCTCACTGGGGTACGGGTTCCACACACACTGACTCTCACTGCGGAATGGGTTCCGCACACACTGACTCTCACTGGGGTACGGGTCCCACACACACTGACTCTCACTGGGGTATGGGTCCCCCACACACTGACTCTCACTGGGGTATGGGTCCCACACACACTGACTCTCACTGGGGTACGGGTCCCACACACACTGACTCTCACTGGGGTACGGGTCCCACACACACTGACTCTCACTGGGGAACGGGTTCCGCACACACTGACTCTCACTCGGGTACGGGTCCCACACACACTGACTCTCATTGGGGTACGGGTTCCACACACACTGACTCTCACTGGGGTACGGGTCCCACACACACTGACTCTCACTGGGGTACGGGTCACACACACTGACTCTCACTGGGGTACGGGTTCCACACACACTGACTCTCACTGGGGTACGGGTCACACACACTGACTCTCACTGGGGTACGGGTTCCACACACACTGACTCTGACTGGGGTACGGGTTCCACACACACTGACTCTGACTGGGGTACGGGTTCCACACACACTGACTCTCACTGGGGTACGGGTTCCACACACACTGACTCTCACTGGGGAACGGGTTCCACACACACTGACTCTCACTGGGGTACGGGTTCCACACACACTGACTCTCACTGTGGTACGGGTTCCACACACACTGACTCTCACTGGGGTACGGGTCAAAGAACAAAGAGAACAAAGAACAATACAGCACAGGAACAGGCCCTTCGGCCCTCCAAGCCTGCGCCGCTCATGTGCCCACAAGACCATTCTTTTGTATCCCTCTATTCCCAGTCTGTTCATGTGGCTATCTAGATAAGTCTTAAACGATCCCAGCGTGTCCGCCTCAATCACCGTGCTTGGCAGTGCATTCCAGGCCCCCACCACCCTGTGTGTGAAATATGTCCCCCTGACATCTGTGTTGAACCTTGCCCCCCTCACCTTGAACCCGTGACCCCTTGTGTTCGTCACCTCCGACCTGGGAAAAAGCTTCCCACTGTTCACTCTATCTCTGTTCTTCATAATTTTATACACCTCTATTAAGTCTCCCCTCATCCTCCGTCTTTCCAGGGAGAACAACCCCAGTTTACCCAATCTCTCCTCATCGCTAAGACCCTCCATACCATCCGAGCACAGAGTCAGGGAGTGTCTCCACGACCACAGTGTGAGCATCGTTACAGGTTCATTCTGTCTGGAATGTTGACAGGGCTGAGTAAAGCTGGGATTGGAACCGGGAGAATCAGCGATCATTGCCCCAGCACGATCAGAACATCTTCCTGTCACCAGCCTGGCTCCCCCAGGCCAGGGAGAGGCAGCATGTACTCACACTCTGAGACACTGATTACAGTCCGTCTCAGGACACACACTGATAACAGACTGTCTCGGGACACACACACTGATAACAGACTGTCTCGGGGGACACACACACTGATTACAGTCCGTTTTGGGACACACACTGATTACAATCCGTCTCAGGGGGGATTCACACTGATTACAGTCTGTCTCAGACACACACTGATTACAGTCAGTCTCGGGGACACACACACACACTGATTACTGTCCATCTCGGGACACACACACTAATTACAGTCCGTCTCGGGGAACACACACTGATTACAGTCCGTTTCGGGATGCACACTGATCACAGTCCATCTCGGGACACACACACTGATTACAGTCAGTCCCGGGGTCACACACACTGATTACAGTCAGTCTCGGGACACACACAAACTGATTACAGTCAGTCTTGGGACACACACACACTGATTACAGTCAGTCTCATAGAACATAGAACATTACAGCGCAGTACAGGCCCTTCGGCCCTCAATGTTGCGCCGACCTGTGAAACCAATCTAAAGCCCATCTAACCTACACTATTCCAATATCATCCATATGTTTATCTAATGACCCTTTAAATGCCCTTAATGTTGGCGAGTCCACTACTGCTGCAGGCAGGGCATTCCACGCCCTTACTACTCTCTGAGTAAAGAACCTACCTCTAACATCTGTCCTATATCTCTCACCCCTCAATTTAAAGCTATGTCCCCTCGTGCTAGCCATCACCATCCGAGGAAAAAGGCTCTCACTGTCCACCCTATCTAATCCTTTGATCATCTTGTATGCCTCTATTAAGTCACCTCTTAACCTTCTTCTCTCTAATGAAAACAGCCTCAAATCACTCAGCCTTTCCTCATAAGACCTTCCCACCATACCAGGCAACATCCTGGTAAATCTCCTCTGCACCCTTTCCAATGCTTCCACATCCTTCCTATAATGCAGCGACCAGAACTGTACGCAATACTCCAAGTGCGGCCGCACCAGAGTTTTGTACAGCTGCAACATGACATCATGGCTCCGAAACTCAAACCCTCTACCAATAAAAGCTAACACACTGTACGCCTTCTTAACAACCCTATAAACCTGGGTGCCAACTTTCAGGGATCTATGCACATGGACACCGAGATCTCTTTGCTCATCCACACTACCAAGTATCTTACCATTAGCCCAGTACTCTGTATTCTTGTTACTCCTTCCAAAGTGACTCACCTCATACTTTTCCGCATTAAACTTCATTTGCCACCTCTCAGCCCAGCTCTGCAGCTAATCTATGTCCCTCTGTAACCTGCAACATCCTTCCGCACTGTCCACAACTCCACCGACTTTAGTGTCATCCGCAAATTTACTAACCCATCCTTCTACGCCCTCATCCAGGTCATTTATAAAAATGACAAACAGCAGTGGCCCCAAAACAGATCCTTGCGGTACACCACTAGTATCTGAACTCCAGGATGAACATTTCCCATCAACCACCATCCTCTGTCTTCTTACAGCTAGCCAATTTCTGATCCAAACCTCAAAATCACCCTCAATCCCATGCGTCCGTATTTTCTGCAATAGCTTACCATGGGGAACCTTATCAAATGCTTTACTGAAATCCATATACACCACATCAACTGCTTTACCCTCACCCACCTCTTTGGTCACCTTCTCAAAGAACTCAATAAGGTTTGTGAGGCACGACCTAACCTTCACAAAACCGTGTCGACTATCCCTAATCAAATTGTTCCTTTCTAAATGATTATAAATCCTATCTCTTATAATTCTTTCCAAAACTTTGCCCACAACAGAAGTAAGGCTCACCGGTCTATAATTACCAGGGTTGTCTCTACTCCCCTTCTTGAACAAGGGGACAACATTTGCTATCCTCCAGTCTTCTGGCACTATTCCTGTAGACAATGACGACATAAAGATCAAAGCCAAAGGCTCTGCAATCTCCTCCCTTGTTTCCCAGAGAATCCTAGGATAAATCCCATCCGGCCCAGGGGACTTATCTGTTTTCACACTTTCCAGAATTGCTAACACCTCCTCCTTATGAACCTCAATCCCATCTAGTCTAATAGCCTGTATCTCAGTATTCTCTTCGACAACATTGTCTTTTTCCTGTGTGAATACTGACGAAAAATATTCATTTAGTGCCTCTCATTTCTCTTCGGACTCCACGCACAACTTCCCACTACTGTCCTTGACTGGCCCTAATCTTACCCTCGTCATTCTTTTATTCCTGACATACCTATAGAAAGCTTTAGGGTTTTCCTTGATCCTACCTGCCAAAGACTTCTCATGTCCTCTCCTGGCTCTTCTTAGCTCTCTCTTCAGGTCCTTCCTGGCTAACTTGTAACTCTCAAGCGCCCTAACTGAGCCTTCATGTCTCATCTTTACATAAGTATCCTTCTTCCTCTTCACAAGAGATTCAACTTCTTTAGTAAATCACGGTTCCCTCGCTCAATCACTTCCTCCCTGCCTGACAGGTACATACTTATCAAGGACACGCAGTAGCTGTTCCTTGAACAAGCTCCACATTACAATTGTGCCCATCCCCTGCAGATTTCTTCCCCAACCTATGCATCCTAAATCTCGTCCAATTGCATCATAATTTCCTTTCCCCCAGCTATAACTCTTGCCCTGCGGTATATACCTATCCCTTTCCATCGCTAAAGTAAACGTAACCGAATTGTGGTCACTATTACCAAAGTGCTCACCTACCTCCAAATCTAACACCTGGCCTGGTTCATTACCCAGTACCAAATCCAATGGGACCTCGCCTCTTGTTGGCCTATCTACATACTGTGTCAGGAAACCCTCCTGCACACATTGGACAAAAACTGACCCATCTAAAGTACTCGAACTATAGCGTTCCCAGTCAATATTTGTAAAGCTAAAGTCCCCCATTACAACTACCCTGTTACTTTCGCTCCTATCCAGAATCATCTTTGCAATCCTTTCCTCTACATCTCTGGAACTTTTCGGAGGTCTATAAAAAACTCCCTTTCCTGTTTCTAACCTCAGCCCAAACTACCTCAGTAGACGAGTCCTCATCAAACATCCTTT
The DNA here is from genome assembly GCF_964213995.1 of Mustelus asterias. Classification (NCBI taxonomy): domain Eukaryota; kingdom Metazoa; phylum Chordata; class Chondrichthyes; order Carcharhiniformes; family Triakidae; genus Mustelus; species Mustelus asterias. Next base: position 18,881 of record NW_027593716.1, on the reverse strand, counting down.
CTGCCACCGTAATACTGTCCTTGACTAACAATGCCACACCTCCCCCTCTTTTACCACCTTCCCTGCTCTTACTGAAACATCTAAACCCCGGAACCTGCAACAACCATTCCTGTCCCTGCTCTATCCATGTCTCCGAAATGAACAAAGAACAAAGAACAATACAGCACAGGAACAGGCCCTTCGGCCCTCCAAGCCCGCGCCGCTCCCCGGTCCAGGATTGAATCCTGAATCCAGGATCCCCGCCCAATTTTCCAGCCTATCTACATACCAATATTCTATCCACCGAGCTGTCCCTCACAGCTACGATGCCCCGTCCTATAAAGGCAAGAAATGGCCACAACATCGAAGTCCCAGGTACCAACCCATGCTGCAAGTTCACCCACCTTGTTCCGGATGCTTCTGGCGTTGAGGTAGACACACTTCAAACCACCTTCCTGCCTGCCAGTACACTCCTGCGACCTTGAAACCTTATTCATGACCTCACCACTATGCATCCTAAATCTCGTCCAATCGCATCATAATTTCCTTTCCCCCAGCTATAACACTTGCCCTGCGATGTATACCTGTCCCTTTCCATCGCTAAAGTAAACGTAATCAAATTGTGGTCACTATCACCAAAGTGCTCACCTACTTCAACGCCAGAAGCATCCGGAATAAGGTGGGTGAACTTGCAGCACGGGATGGTACCTGGGACTTCGATGTTGTGGCCATTTCGGAGACATGGATAGAGCAGGGACAGGAATGGTTGTTGCAGGTTGTGAGTGTTGCAGGTTCCGGGGTTTAGATGTACACTGGAGCAACAATTCAGGTTCCCATTCAGGACACACACACTGATTACAGTCAGTCTCAGGACACACACACTGATTACAGTCAGTCTCAGGACACACACACACTGATTACAGTCAGTCTCAGGACACACACACACTGATTACGGTCCATCTCAGGACACACACACACTGATTACAGTCAGTCTCGGGACACACACACACACTGATTACAGTCAGTCTCGGGACACACACACACTGATTACAGTCAGTCTCTGGAGACACACACACTGATTACAGTCAGTCTCTGGGGACACACACACTGATTACAGTCAGTCTCAGGACACACACACACTGATTACAGTCAGTCTCAGGACACACACACACTGATTACAGTCAGTCTCAGGACACACACACACTGATTACGGTCCATCTCAGGACACACACACACTGATTACAGTCAGTCTCGTGACACACACACACACTGATTACAGTCAGTCTCGGGACACACACACACTGATTACAGTCAGTCTCTGGGGGGACACACACTGATTACACTCAGTCTCAGGACACACACACACACTGATTACAGTCAGTCTCAGGACACACACACACTGATTACAGTCAGTCTCAGGACACACACACACTGATTACGGTCCATCTCAGGACACACACACTGATTACAGTCAGTCTCGGGACACACACACACACACTGATTACAGTCAGTCTCGGGACACACACACACTGATTACAGTCAGTCTCTGGGGACACACACACTGATTACAGTCAGTCTCTGGGGACACACACACTGATTACAGTCAGTCTCTGGGGACACACACACTGATTACAGTCAGTCTTGGGACACACAGACTGATTACAGTCAGTCTCGGGACACACACACTGATTACAGTCAGTCTCGGGACACACACACACACTGATTACAGTCAGTCTCTGGGGACAAACACACTGATTACAGTCAGTCTCGGGACACACAGACTGATTACAGTCAGTCTCGGGACACACAGACTGATTACAGTCAGTCTCGGGACACACAGACTGATTACAGTCAGTCTCGGGACACACACACTGATTACAGTCAGTCTCGGGACACACACACTGATTACAGTCAGTCTCGGGACACACACACACTGATTACAGTCAGTCTCAGGACACACACACACTGATTACAGTCAGTCTCTGGGGACACACACACTGATTACAGTCAGTCTCAGGACACACACACACTGATTACAGTCAGTCTCAGGACACACACACACTGATTACAGTCAGTCTCGGGACACACACACACACACTGATTACAGTCAGTCTCGGGACACACACACACTGATTACAGTCAGTCTCTGGGGACACACACACTGATTACAGTCAGTCTCTGGGGACACACACACTGATTACAGTCAGTCTCAGGGGACACACACACTGATTACAGTCAGTCTCAGGACACACACACACTGATTACGGTCCATCTCAGGACACACACACACTGATTACAGTCAGTCTCGGGACACACACACACACTGATTACAGTCAGTCTCGGGACACACACACACTGATTACAGTCAGTCTCTGGGGACACACACACTGATTACAGTCAGTCTCTGGGGACACACACACTGATTACAGTCAGTCTCGGGACACACAGACTGATTACAGTCAGTCTCGGGACACACACACTGATTACAGTCAGTCTCGGGACACACACACTGATTACAGTCATTCTCGGGACACACACACACTCTGATTACAGTCAGTCTCTGGGGACACACACACTGATTACAGTCAGTCTCGGGACACACACACTGATTACAGTCAGTCTCGGGACACACACTGATTACAGTCATTCTCGGGACACACACACACTCTGATTACAGTCAGTCTCTGGGGACACACACACTGATTACAGTCAGTCTTGGGACACACACACTGATTACAGTCAGTCTCGGGACACACGCACTGATTACAGTCTGTCTCGGCACACACACTGATTACAGTCAGTCTCTGGGGACACACACACTGATTACAGTCAGTCTCGGGACACACACACTGATTACAGTCATTCTCGGGACACACACACACTCTGATTACAGTCAGTCTCTGGGGACACACACACTGATTACAGTCAGTCTCGGGACACACAGACCGATTACAGTCAGTCTCGGGACACACACGCACACACACTGATTACAGTCCATCTCGGGACACACACACTGATTACAGTCAGTCTCGGGACACACACACACACACACTGATTACAGTCTGTCTCGGGACACACACACTGATTACAGTCAGTCTCGGGACACACACACTGATTACAGTCAGTCTCGGGACACACACACTGATTACAGTCAGTCTCTGGGGACACACATGAATTATAGTAAATCTCGGGGACACAAACACACGAATTATAGTATGCCTCGGGGGGAGGGTTGTGTGGGATCTCTCTGGATCTCAGTGGGTTAGTGTTGTGTGGGATCTCTCTGGCTGTCACTGGGTTAGTGTTGTGTGGGATCTCTCTGGATCTCAGTGGGTTAGTGTTGTGTGGGATCTTTCTGACTCTCAGTGGGTTAGTGTTGTGTGGGATCTTTCTGACTCTCACTGGGTTAGTGTTGTGTGGGATCTCTCTGGATCTCACTGGGTTAGTGTTGTGTGGGATCTCTCTGGATCTCAGTGGGTTAGTGTTGTGTGGGATCTCTGGATCTCAGTGGGTTAGTGTTGTGTGGGATCTCTCTGGCTCTCAGTGGGTTAGTGTTGTGTGGGATCTCTCTGGATCTCAGTGGGTTAGTGTTGTGTGGGATCTCTCTGGATCTCAGTGGGTTAGTGTTGTGTGGGGTCTCTCTGGATCTTAGTGGGTTAGTGTTGTGTGGGATCTCTCTGGATCTCAGCGGGTTAGTGTTGTGTGGGATCTCTGGATCTCACTGGGTTAGTGTTGTGTGGGATCTCTCTGGATCTCAGTGGGTTAGTGTTGTGTGGGATCTCTGGATCTCAGTGGGTTAGTGTTGTGTGGGATCTCTCTGGCTCTCAGTGGGTTAGTGTTGTGTGGGGTCTCTCTGGATCTCAGTGGGTTAGTGTTGTGTGGGATCTCTCTGGCTCTCAGTGGGTTAGTGTTGTGTGGGATCTCTCTGGATCTCACTGGGTTAGTGTTGTGTGGGATCTCTCTGGATCTCAGTGGGTTAGTGTTGTGTGGGATCTCTGGATCTCAGTGGGTTAGTGTTGTGTGGGATCTCTCTGGCTCTCAGTGGGTTAGTGTTGTGTGGGATCTCTCTGGATCTCAGTGGGTTAGTGTTGTGTGGGATCTCTGGATCTCAGTGGGTTAGTGTTGTGTGGGATCTCTCTGGCTCTCAGTGGGTTAGTGTTGTGTGGGATCTCTCTGGATCTCAGTGGGTTAGTGTTGTGTGGGATCTCTGGATCTCAGTGGGTTAGTGTTGTGTGGGATCTCTCTGGCTCTCAGTGGGTTAGTGTTGTGTGGGATCTCTCTGGATCTCAGTGGGTTAGTGTTGTGTGGGATCTCTGGATCTCAGTGGGTTAGTGTTGTGTGGGATCTCTCTGGCTCTCAGTGGGTTAGTGTTGTGTGGGATCTCTCTGGATCTCAGTGGGTTAGTGTTGTGTGGGATCCCTCTGGATCTCAGTGGGTTAGTGTTGTGTGGGGTCTCTCTGGATCTCAGTGGGTTAGGGTTGTGTGGGATCTCTCTGGCTCTCACTGGGTTAGGGTTGTGTGGGATCTCTCTGGCTCTCACTGGGTTAGTGTTGTGTGGGATCTCTCGAGGTCTCAGTGGGTTAGTGTTGTGTGGGATCTCTCGAGGTCTCAGTGGGTTAGTGTTGTGTGGGATCTCTCGAGGTCTCAGTGGGTTAGTGTTGTGTGGGATCTCTCTGGCTCTCACTGAGTGAGTGTTGTGTGGGATCTCTCTGGCTCTCGCTGGGTTAATTTTCTAGTTTAAGTTGTTTTGCTTTGAGGCTGAAAAGGGAATCACGCTTCCTTCTCGTGTCCCCGGCTGTGATTGGCTGCTGGGCCCAGAACAGGCGGCCGCTGATTGGAGGAGAGCGCCGTTCACGAGGCGCCAGTGTGTCAGTTTCATGTTTGTTACAAATTGGGGGAATCCCCGGAAGTGGCGGGAATTCTGCCTGAGGGAGTGGGGGAGGATTGAGGGAACTGTGCCTGAGGGACTGGTGGAGTGAAGGAGGATTGAGGGAACTCTGCGTGAGGGATCTCTGCCTGAGGGACTGGTGGAGTGAGGAAGGATTGAGGGAACTCTGCCTGAGGGACTGGGGGGGAGTGAGGGAGGATTGAGGGAACTCTGCCTGAGGGACTGGAGGAGTGAGGGAGGATTGAGGGAACTCTGCCTGAGGGACTAGGGGAGTGAGGGAGGATTGAGGGAACACTGCCTGAGGGACTGGAGGAGGGAGAATTGAGTGAACTCTGTCTGAGGGGCTGGGGGAGTGAGGGAGGATTGAGGGAACTCTGCCTGAGGGACTGGGGTAGTGAGGGAGGGTTGAAGGAACTCCGCCTGAGGGACTGGGGGGGAGTGAGGGAGGATCGAAGGAACTCTGCCTGAGGGACTGGGGGAGTGAGGGAGGATGGAGGGAACTCTGCCTAAGGGAGTGAGGAGGATTGAGGGAACACTGCCTGAGGGACTGGGGGAGTGAGGGAGGATGGAGGGAACTCTGACTGAGGGACGGGGAGTGAGAGAGGATTGAGGGAACTCCGACTGAGGGACGGGGGAGTGAGGGAGGATTGAGGGAACTCTGCCTAAGGGAGTGAGGAGGATTGAGGGAACTCTGCCTGAGGGAGGGAGTGAGGGAGGATTGAGGGAACTCTGCCGAAGGGACTGGGGGAGTGAGGGAGGATTGAGGGAAATCTGCCTGAGGGACTGGGGAGTGAGGGAGGATTGAGCGATCTCTGCCTGAGGGACTGGGGGAGTGAGTGAACTCTGCCTTAGGGACTGGGCAGTGAGGGAGGGTTGAGGGCACTCTGCCTGAGGGAGTGAGGGAGGATTGAGGGAACTCTGCCTGAGGGACTGGGGGGAGTGAGGGAGGATTGAGGGAACTCTGCCTGAGGGACGGGGGAGTGAGGGAGGATTGAGGGAACTCTGCCTGAGGGACGGGTGAGTGAGGGAGGATTGAGGGACCTCTGCCTGAGGGTCTGCAGGGAGTGAGGGAGGATTGAGAGAACTGTGCCTGAGGGACTGGGGGAGTGAGGGAGGATTGAGGGAATTCTGCCTGAGGGACTGGGAGTGAAGGAGGATTGAGGCAAGTCTGCCCGAGGGACTGGGGGGAGTGAGGGAGCATTGAGGGAACTCCGCCTGGGGGAGTGAGGGAGGATTGAGGGAACTCCGCCTGGGGGAGTGAGGGAGGATTGAGGGAACTCCGCCTGAGGGACTGGGGGAGTGAGGGAGGATTGAGGGAACTCAGCCTGAGGGAGTGAGGGTGGATTGAGGGAACTCTGTCTGAGGGAGTGAGGGAGGATTGAGGGAACTCTGTCTGAGGGAGTGATGGAGGATTGGGGGAACTCTGCCTGAGGGACTGGGGTAGTGAGGGAAGATTGAGGGAACTCGGAGTGAGGGAGGATTGAGGGAACTCAGCTTGAGGGACTGGAGGAGTGAGTGAGGAAAGAGGGGGAAGAGTGAGAGATAGGGAGAGAAGAATGGTGGGGGTTGGAAAGGGAGGGGAGAGGGGAGAGGGAATTGGGGGAGGGAGGATTGGGTATAGGGGGATCTGGGGGTCTTTGTGTATCTGAGCCAGGGTCACCAGGCCTCTGCAGAGTGTTTCTGATTCATTCCCAGGCTGGAGGTATCACTGTCTGGGATGGCCCATCCCTAATTGCCCCTCAGAGGGGAAGAGAGGACAGAGAGGGAGTCGAGTGTCCCCACAGCCTGTGGAACCTGCTCCATCGTTCCATACGGACTTCAATTCAACTCCTTACCCTCTTCCCTGTATTCCCCAGAGCAGCTCTGCTGTCTCGCTCAGTCCAAATGCACGGAACCGCCAACCCCACTGTATTAAATCAGGCTTAGGAGGGATAGGTACACCCACAGCGCTGTTAGGGAGGGAGTTCCAGGATTGTTATTGGACATCAGTCAGTCCTGTGGGTGGGGTAGGTACACCCACAGTGCTGTTAGGGAGGGAGTTCCAGGATTGTTATTGGACATCAGTCAGTCCTGTGGGTGGGGTAGGTACACCCACAGTGCTGTTAGGGAGGGTGTTCCGGGATTGTTATTGGACATCAGACTGTTCCCGTGTGTGGGGTAGGTACACCCACAGTGCTGTCAGGGAGGGAGGTCCGGGATTGTTATTGGACATCAGACTGTCCCCGTGTGTGGGGTAGGTACACCCACAGTGCTGTTAGGGAGGGTGTTCTGGGATTGTTATTGGACATCAGTCAATCCCGTGTGTGGGGTAGGTACATCCACAGCGCAGTTAGAGACAGAGTTCCGGGATTTTGACCTTAGCGACAGTGAAGGAATGGCCGATATATTTCCCAGTCAGATCCAGTTCGGTAAACTACCCCAGCCCCGACAACACCCCCTTTCTCTGTAAACGTCTCCAGTCTCGGGACACACACACACTGATTACAGTCAGTCTCGGGACACACACACACACTGATTACAGTCAGTCTCGGGACACACACACTGATTACAGTCAGTCTCGGGACACACACACACTGATACAGTCAGTCTCGGGGACACACACACACTGATTACAGTCAGTCTCGGGACACACACACTGATTACAGTCAGTCTCGGGACACACACACACTGATTACAGTCAGTCTCGGGACACACACACTGATTACAGTCAGTCTCGGGACACACACACTGATTACAGTCAGTCTCGGGACACACACACACTGATTACAGTCAGTCTCGGGACACACACACTGATTACAGTCAGTCTCGGGGACACACACACTGATTACAGTCAGTCTCGGGACACACACACACTGATTACAGTCAGTCTCGGGACACACACACACTGATTACAGTCAGTCTCGGGACACACACACACTGATTACAGTCAGTATCGGGACACACACTGATTATAGTTAGTCTCGTGGGACACACTGACTCTCACTGGGGTACGGGTCCCACACACACGGACCCTCACTGGGGAACGGGTCCCACACACACTGACTCTCACTGGGGAACGGGTCCCACACACACGGACTCTCACTGGGGTACGGGTCCCACACACACTGACTCTCACTGGGGTACGGGTCCCACGTACACTGACTCTCACTGGGGTATGGGTCCCACACACACGGACTCTCACTGGGGTACGGGTCCCACACATACTGACTCTCACTGGGGTACGGGTCCCACACGCACTGACTCTCATTGGGGTAGGGGTCCCACACACTGACTCTCACTGGGGTACGGGTTCCACTCACACTGACTCTCACTGGGGAACGGGTCCCACGCACACTGACTCTCACTGGGGTACGGGTCCCACACATACTGACTCTCACTGGGGTACGGGTTCCACACACACTGACTCTCACTGGGGTACGGGTTCCACACACACTGACTCTCACTGGGGTACGGGTTCCACACACACTGACTCTCACTGGGGTATGGGTCCCACACGCACTGACTCTCATTGGGGTACGGGTTCCACACACACTGACTCTCACTGGGGTACGGGTTCCACACACACTGACTCTCTCTGGGGTACGGGTCCCACACACACTGACTCTCACTGGGGTACGGGTTCCACACACACTGACTCTCACTGGGGTACGGGTTCCACACACACTGACTCTCACTGGGGTACGGGTTCCACACACACTGACTCTCACTGGGGTACGGGTTCCACACACACTGACTCTCACTGGGCTACGGGTCCCACGCACACTGACTCTCACTGGGGTACGGGTCCCACACACACTGACTCTCACTGGGGTATGGGTTCCACACACACTGACTCTCACTGGGGTACGGGTCCCACAAACACTGACTCTCACTGGGGTACGGGTCCCACACAAACTGACTCTCACTGGGGTACGGGTCCCACACACACTGACTCTCACTGGGGTACGAGTCCCACACACACTGACTCTCACTGGAGTACGGGTTTCACACACACTGACTCTCACTGGGGTCCGGCTTCCACACACACTGACTCTCACTGGTGTACGGGTTCCACACACACTGACTCTCACTGGGGTACGGGTCCCACACACACTGACTCTCACTGGGGTACGGGTCCCACACACACTGACTCTCACTGGGGTACGGGTCCCACTCACACTGACTCTCACTGGGGAACGGGTCCCACACACACTGACTCTCACTGGGGTACGGGTCCCACACACACTGACTCTCACTGGGGTACGGGTCACACACAAACTGACTCTCACTTGGGTACGGGTCCCACGCGGACTGACTCTCTGGGGGACGGGTTCCACACACACTGACTCTCACTGGGGTACAAGTCCCACAGACACTGACTCTCACTGGGGTACGGGTCACACACACACTGACTCTCACTGGAGTACGTGTTCCACACACACTGACTCTCACTGGAGTACGGGTTCCACACACACTGACTCTCACTGGGATACGGGCCCCACGCACACTGACTCTCACTGGGGTACGGGTTCCACACACTGACTCACTGGGGTACAGGTCCCTCACAAATTGACTCTCACTGGGGTACGGGTCCCACACACACTGACTCTCACTGGGGAACGGGTTCCACACACACTGACTCTCACTGGGGAACGGGTTCCACACACACTGACTCTCACTGGGGAACGGGTTCCACACACACTGACTCTCACTGGGTTACGGGTCCCACACACACTGACTCTCACTGGGGAACGGGTTCCACACACACTGACTCTCACTGGGGTTCGGGTCCCACACACACTGACTCTCACTGGGGTATGGGTTCCACACACACTGACTCTCACTGGGGTAAGGGTCCCACACACACTGACTCTCACTCGGGTACGGGTCCCACACACACTGACTCTCACTGGGGTACGGGTTCCACACACACTGACTCTCACTGGGATACGGGTTCCACACACACTGACTCTCACTGGTGTACGGGTCCCACACACACTGACTCTCCCTGGGGCACGGGTCCCACACAAACTGACTCCCACCCGGGTATGGGTCCCACACAGACTGACTCTCACTGGGATACGGGTCCCACACACACTGACTCTCACTGGGGTACAGGTCCCACACACACACTGACTCTCACTGGGGTACGGATCCCACACACACAGACCCTCACTGGGGTACGGGTCCCACACACACTGACTCTCACTGGGGTACGGGTCCCACACACACTGACTGTCACTGGGGTACGCGTCCCACACAAAATGACTCTCACTGGGGTACGGGTTCCACACACACTGACTCTCACTGGGGTACGGGTCCCACACACACCGACTCTCACTGGGGTACGGGTCCCACACAAACTGACTCTCACTGGGGTACGGGTTCCACACACACTGACTCTCACTGGGGTACGGGTCCCACACACACTGACTCTCACTGGGGTACGGGTCCCACACACACTGACTCTCACTGGGGTACGGGTCCCACACACACTGACTCTCACTGGGGTACGGGTTCCACACACACTGACTCTCACTGGGGTACGGGTCCCACACACACTGACTCTCACTGGGGTACGGGTCCCACACACACTGACTCTCACTGGGGTACGGGTCCCACACAAACTGACTCTCACTGGGGTACGGGTCCCACACAAATTGATTCTCACTGGGGTACGGGTTCCACACAAACTGACTCTCACTGGGGTACGGGTCCCACACACACTGACTCTCACTGGGGTACGGGTCACACACAAACTGACTCTCACTGGGGTACGGGTCCCACACACACTGACTCTCACTGGGGTACAGGTCCCACACAAATTGATTCTCACTGGGGTACGGGTTCCACACACACTGACTCTCACTGGGGTACGGGTCCCACACACACTGACTCTCACTGGGGTACGGGTCCCACACACACTGACTCTCACTGGGGTACGGGTCACACACAAACTGACTCTCGCTGGGGTACAAGTCCCACACACACTGACTCTCACTGGGGTACGGGTTCCACACACACTGACTCTCACTGGTGCACGGGTCCCACACACACTGACTCTCACTGGTGCACGGGTCCCACACACACTGACTCTCACTGGTGCACGGGTCCCACACACACTGACTCTCACTGGGGTACGGGTCCCACACAAACTGACACTCACTGGGGTACGGGTATCACACACACTGACTCTCACTGGGGTACGGGTCCCACACGCAGTGACTCACTGGGGTACGGGTTCCACACACACTGACTCTCACTGGGGTACGGGTCCCACACACACTGACTCTCACTGGGGTACGGGTCCCACACACACTGACTCTCACTGGGGTACGGGTCCCACACACACTGACTCTCACTGGGGTACGGGTCCCACACACACTGACTCTCATTGGGGTACGGGTTCCACACACTGACTCTCACTGGGGTACGGGTCCCACACACACTTAGTCTCACTGGGGTACGGTCCCACACACACTGACTCTCACTGGGGTACGGGTCCCACACACGCTGACTCTCACTGGGGAACGGGTCCCACACACACTGACTCTCACTGGGGTACGGGTTCCACACACACTGACTCTCACTGGGGAACGGGTCCCACACACGCTGACTCTCACTGGGGAACGGGTTCCACACAAACTGACTCTCACTGGGGAACGGGTTCCACACAAACTGACTCTCACTGGGTTACGGGTCACACACACACTGACTCTCACTGGGGTACGATTCCCACACACACTGACCCTCACTGGGATACGGGATCCACACACACTGACTCTCACTGGGGTACGGGTCCCATGCACACTGACTCTCTCTGGGCTACGGGTTCCACACACACTGACTCTCACTGGGGTACGGGTTCCACACACACTGACTCCTACTGGGGTACGGGTCCCGCACAAACTGACTCTCACTGGGGTACGGGTCCCACACACACTGACTCTCACTGTGGTACGGGTCCCACACACTGACTCTCACTGGGGTACGGGTCCCACACACACTGACACTCACTGGGGTACTGGTCCCACACACACTGACTCTCACTGGGGTACTGGTCCCACACACACTGACACTCACTGGGGTACTGGTCCCACACACACTGACTCTCACTGGGGTACTGGTCCCACACACACTGACTCTCACTGGGGTACTGGTCCCACACACACTGACACTCACTGGGGTACTGGTCCCACACACACTGACTCTCACTGGGGTACGGGTTCCACACACACTGACTCTCACTGGGGTACGGGTCCCACACACACTGACTCTCACTGGGGTACGGGTCCCACACACACTGACTCTCACTGGGGTACGGGTCCCACACACACTGACTCTCACTGGGGTACTGGTCCCACACACACTGACTCTCACTGGGGTACTGGTCCCACACACACTGACTCTCACTGGGGTACGGGTTCCACACACACTGACACTCACTGGGGAACGGGTCCCACACACACTGACTCTCACTGGGGTACGGGTTCTACACACACTGACTCTCACTGGGGTACGGGTTCCACACACACTGACTCTCACTGGGGAACGGGTCCCACACACGCTGACTCTCACTGGGGAACGGGTTCCACACAAACTGACTCTCACTGGGGAACGGGTTCCACACAAACTGACTCTCACTGGGTTACGGGTCACACACACACTGACTCTCACTGGGGTACGATTCCCACACACACTGACCCTCACTGGGATACGGGATCCACACACACTGACTCTCACTGGGGTACGGGTCCCACACACACTGACTCTCACTGTGGTACGGGTTCCACACACACTGACTCTCACTGGGGTACGGGTCCCACACACACTGACTCTCACTGTGGTACGGGTCCCACACACTGACTCTCACTGGGTTACGGGTCCCACACACACTGACTCTCACTGGGGTACGGGTCCCACACAAACTGACTCTCACTGGGGTACGGGTTCCACACACACTGACTCTCACTGGGGTACGGGCCCCACGCACACTGACTCTCACTGGGATACGGGATCCACACACACTGACTCTCACTGGGGTACGGGTCCCATGCACACTGACTCTCTCTGGGGTACGGGTTCCACACACACTGACTCTCACTGGGGTACGGGTTCCACACACACTGACTCCTACTGGGGTACGGGTCCCGCACAAACTGACTCTCACTGGGGTACGGGTTCCACACACACTGACTCTCACTGGGGTACGGGTCCCACACACACTGACTCTCACTGTGGTACGGGTCCCACACACACTGACTCTCACTGGTGCACGGGTCCCACACACACTGACTCTCACTGGGGTACGGGTCCCACACAAACTGACACTCACTGGGGTACGGGTATCACACACACTGACTCTCACTGGGGTACGGGTCCCACACGCAGTGACTCACTGGGGTACGGGTTCCACACACACTGACTCTCACTGGGGTACGGGTCCCACACACACTGACTCTCACTGGGGTACGGGTCCCACACACACTGACTCTCACTGGGGTACGGGTCCCACACACACTGACTCTCACTGGGGTACGGGTCCCACACACACTGACTCTCATTGGGGTACGGGTTCCACACACTGACTCTCACTGGGGTACGGGTCCCACACACACTTACTCTCACTGGGGTACGGTCCCACACACACTGACTCTCACTGGGGTACGGGTCCCACGCACGCTGACTCTCACTGGGGAACGGGTCCCACACACACTGACTCTCACTGGGGTACGGGTTCCACACACACTGACTCTCACTGGGGAACGGGTCCCACACACGCTGACTCTCACTGGGGAACGGGTTCCACACAAACTGACTCTCACTGGGGAACGGGTTCCACACAAACTGACTCTCACTGGGTTACGGGTCACACACACACTGACTCTCACTGGGGTACGATTCCCACACACACTGACCCTCACTGGGATACGGGATCCACACACACTGACTCTCACTGGGGTACGGGTCCCATGCACACTGACTCTCTCTGGGCTACGGGTTCCACACACACTGACTCTCACTGGGGTACGGGTTCCACACACACTGACTCCTACTGGGGTACGGGTCCCGCACAAACTGACTCTCACTGGGGTACGGGTCCCACACACACTGACTCTCACTGTGGTACGGGTCCCACACACTGACTCTCACTGGGGTACGGGTCCCACACACACTGACACTCACTGGGGTACTGGTCCCACACACACTGACTCTCACTGGGGTACTGGTCCCACACACACTGACACTCACTGGGGTACTGGTCCCACACACACTGACTCTCACTGGGGTACTGGTCCCACACACACTGACTCTCACTGGGGTACTGGTCCCACACACACTGACACTCACTGGGGTACTGGTCCCACACACACTGACTCTCACTGGGGTACGGGTTCCACACACACTGACTCTCACTGGGGTACGGGTCCCACACACACTGACTCTCACTGGGGTACGGGTTCCACACACACTGACTCTCACTGGGGTACGGGTCCCACACACACTGACTCTGACTGGGGTACTGGTCCCACACACACTGACTCTCACTGGGGTACTGGTCCCACACACACTGACTCTCACTGGGGTACGGGTTCCACACACACTGACACTCACTGGGGAACGGGTCCCACACACACTGACTCTCACTGGGGTACGGGTTCTACACACACTGACTCTCACTGGGGTACGGGTTCCACACACACTGACTCTCACTGGGGAACGGGTCCCACACACGCTGACTCTCACTGGGGAACGGGTTCCACACAAACTGACTCTCACTGGGGAACGGGTTCCACACAAACTGACTCTCACTGGGTTACGGGTCACACACACACTGACTCTCACTGGGGTACGATTCCCACTCACACTGACTCTCACTGGGGAACGGGTCCCACACACACTGACTCTCACTGGGGTACGGGTCCCACACACACTGACTCTCACTGGGGTACGGGTCACACACAAACTGACTCTCACTTGGGTACGGGTCCCACGCGGACTGACTCTCTGGGGGACGGGTTCCACACACACTGACTCTCACTGGGGTACAAGTCCCACAGACACTGACTCTCACTGGGGTACGGGTCACACACACACTGACTCTCACTGGAGTACGTGTTCCACACACACTGACTCTCACTGGAGTACGGGTTCCACACACACTGACTCTCACTGGGATACGGGCCCCACGCACACTGACTCTCACTGGGGTATGGGTTCCACACACTGACTCACTGGGGTACAGGTCCCTCACAAATTGACTCTCACTGGGGTACGGGTCCCACACACACTGACTCTCACTGGGGAACGGGTTCCACACACACTGACTCTCACTGGGGAACGGGTTCCACACACACTGACTCTCACTGGGGAACGGGTTCCACACACACTGACTCTCACTGGGTTACGGGTCCCACACACACTGACTCTCACTGGGGAACGGGTTCCACACACACTGACTCTCACTGGGGTTCGGGTCCCACACACACTGACTCTCACTGGGGTATGGGTTCCACACACACTGACTCTCACTGGGGTAAGGGTCCCACACACACTGACTCTCACTCGGGTACGGGTCCCACACACACTGACTCTCACTGGGGTACGGGTTCCACACACACTGACTCTCACTGGGATACGGGTTCCACACACACTGACTCTCACTGGTGTACGGGTCCCACACACACTGACTCTCCCTGGGGCACGGGTCCCACACAAACTGACTCCCACCCGGGTATGGGTCCCACACAGACTGACTCTCACTGGGATACGGGTCCCACACACACTGACTCTCACTGGGGTACAGGTCCCACACACACACTGACTCTCACTGGGGTACGGATCCCACACACACAGACCCTCACTGGGGTACGGGTCCCACACACACTGACTCTCACTGGGGTACGGGTCCCACACACACTGACTGTCACTGGGGTACGCGTCCCACACAAAATGACTCTCACTGGGGTACGGGTTCCACACACACTGACTCTCACTGGGGTACGGGTCCCACACACACCGACTCTCACTGGGGTACGGGTCCCACACAAACTGACTCTCACTGGGGTACGGGTTCCACACACACTGACTCTCACTGGGGTACGGGTCCCACACACACTGACTCTCACTGGGGTACGGGTCCCACACACACTGACTCTCACTGGGGTACGGGTCCCACACACACTGACTCTCACTGGGGTACGGGTTCCACACACACTGACTCTCACTGGGGTACGGGTCCCACACACACTGACTCTCACTGGGGTACGGGTCCCACACACACTGACTCTCACTGGGGTACGGGTCCCACACAAACTGACTCTCACTGGGGTACGGGTCCCACACAAATTGATTCTCACTGGGGTACGGGTTCCACACAAACTGACTCTCACTGGGGTACGGGTCCCACACACACTGACTCTCACTGGGGTACGGGTCACACACAAACTGACTCTCACTGGGGTACGGGTCCCACACACACTGACTCTCACTGGGGTACAGGTCCCACACAAATTGATTCTCACTGGGGTACGGGTTCCACACACACTGACTCTCACTGGGGTACGGGTCCCACACACACTGACTCTCACTGGGGTACGGGTCCCACACACACTGACTCTCACTGGGGTACGGGTCACACACAAACTGACTCTCGCTGGGGTACAAGTCCCACACACACTGACTCTCACTGGGGTACGGGTTCCACACACACTGACTCTCACTGGTGCACGGGTCCCACACACACTGACTCTCACTGGTGCACGGGTCCCACACACACTGACTCTCACTGGTGCACGGGTCCCACACACACTGACTCTCACTGGGGTACGGGTCCCACACAAACTGACACTCACTGGGGTACGGGTATCACACACACTGACTCTCACTGGGGTACGGGTCCCACACGCAGTGACTCACTGGGGTACGGGTTCCACACACACTGACTCTCACTGGGGTACGGGTCCCACACACACTGACTCTCACTGGGGTACGGGTCCCACACACACTGACTCTCACTGGGGTACGGGTCCCACACACACTGACTCTCACTGGGGTACGGGTCCCACACACACTGACTCTCATTGGGGTACGGGTTCCACACACTGACTCTCACTGGGGTACGGGTCCCACACACACTTAGTCTCACTGGGGTACGGTCCCACACACACTGACTCTCACTGGGGTACGGGTCCCACACACGCTGACTCTCACTGGGGAACGGGTCCCACACACACTGACTCTCACTGGGGTACGGGTTCCACACACACTGACTCTCACTGGGGAACGGGTCCCACACACGCTGACTCTCACTGGGGAACGGGTTCCACACAAACTGACTCTCACTGGGGAACGGGTTCCACACAAACTGACTCTCACTGGGTTACGGGTCACACACACACTGACTCTCACTGGGGTACGATTCCCACACACACTGACCCTCACTGGGATACGGGATCCACACACACTGACTCTCACTGGGGTACGGGTCCCATGCACACTGACTCTCTCTGGGCTACGGGTTCCACACACACTGACTCTCACTGGGGTACGGGTTCCACACACACTGACTCCTACTGGGGTACGGGTCCCGCACAAACTGACTCTCACTGGGGTACGGGTCCCACACACACTGACTCTCACTGTGGTACGGGTCCCACACACTGACTCTCACTGGGGTACGGGTCCCACACACACTGACACTCACTGGGGTACTGGTCCCACACACACTGACTCTCACTGGGGTACTGGTCCCACACACACTGACACTCACTGGGGTACTGGTCCCACACACACTGACTCTCACTGGGGTACTGGTCCCACACACACTGACTCTCACTGGGGTACTGGTCCCACACACACTGACACTCACTGGGGTACTGGTCCCACACACACTGACTCTCACTGGGGTACGGGTTCCACACACACTGACTCTCACTGGGGTACGGGTCCCACACACACTGACTCTCACTGGGGTACGGGTCCCACACACACTGACTCTCACTGGGGTACGGGTCCCACACACACTGACTCTCACTGGGGTACTGGTCCCACACACACTGACTCTCACTGGGGTACTGGTCCCACACACACTGACTCTCACTGGGGTACGGGTTCCACACACACTGACACTCACTGGGGAACGGGTCCCACACACACTGACTCTCACTGGGGTACGGGTTCTACACACACTGACTCTCACTGGGGTACGGGTTCCACACACACTGACTCTCACTGGGGAACGGGTCCCACACACGCTGACTCTCACTGGGGAACGGGTTCCACACAAACTGACTCTCACTGGGGAACGGGTTCCACACAAACTGACTCTCACTGGGTTACGGGTCACACACACACTGACTCTCACTGGGGTACGATTCCCACACACACTGACCCTCACTGGGATACGGGATCCACACACACTGACTCTCACTGGGGTACGGTCCCACACACACTGACTCTCACTGTGGTACGGGTTCCACACACACTGACTCTCACTGGGGTACGGGTCCCACACACACTGACTCTCACTGTGGTACGGGTCCCACACACTGACTCTCACTGGGTTACGGGTCCCACACACACTGACTCTCACTGGGGTACGGGTCCCACACAAACTGACTCTCACTGGGGTACGGGTTCCACACACACTGACTCTCACTGGGGTACGGGCCCCACGCACACTGACTCTCACTGGGATACGGGATCCACACACACTGACTCTCACTGGGGTACGGGTCCCATGCACACTGACTCTCTCTGGGGTACGGGTTCCACACACACTGACTCTCACTGGGGTACGGGTTCCACACACACTGACTCCTACTGGGGTACGGGTCCCGCACAAACTGACTCTCACTGGGGTACGGGTTCCACACACACTGACTCTCACTGGGGTACGGGTCCCACACACACTGACTCTCACTGTGGTACGGGTCCCACACACACTGACTCTCACTGGTGCACGGGTCCCACACACACTGACTCTCACTGGGGTACGGGTCCCACACAAACTGACACTCACTGGGGTACGGGT
>NW_027593715.1:0-28007 GCF_964213995.1 Mustelus asterias | reverse complement strand
GTTCCAAACGCGAACCCGGACTTTGGTTCCGCCCGCCACCCCGGATCTTGGTTCCGACCGCCAGCCGGAACCTGGGTTCGGACCACCACCCCGATACTTTGTTCCGACCGCCACCCCGGACCTTGGTTCCGACCGCCACGCCGGACCGTGGTATCGACTGCCCCCCCGGATTTTGGTACCGACTGCCACCCCGGACCTTAGTTCTGACCACCACCTCGGACCTTGGTTCTGACCGCCACCTCCACCTTTGTTCCGACCGCCACCCCGGACCTTGGTTCCGACCACCACCCAGGACCTTGGTTCCGACCGCCACCCCGGACCTTGGTTCCGACGGCACCCCGGATCTTGGTTCCGTCCACCACCTCGGACCTTGGCTCAGAACGGTACCCCGGACCTTGGTTCCGACCGCCACCCCGGACCTTGGTTCCGACCGCCACCCCGGACCTTGGTTCCGACCGCCACCCCGGACCTTGGTTCGGACCGCCACCCCGGACCTTGGTTCGGACCGCCACCCCGGACCTTGGTTCCGACCGCCACCCCGGACCTTGGTTCCGACCGCCACCCCGGACCTTGGTTCCGACCGCCACCCCGGACCTTGGTTCCGACCGCCACCCCGGACCTTGGTTCGGACCGCCACCCCGGACCTTGGTTCGGACCGCCACCCCGGACCTTGGTTCCGACCGCCACCCCGGACCTTGGTTCCGACCGCCACCCCGGACCTTGGTTCCGACCGCCACCCCGGACCTTGGTTCCGACCGCCACCCCGGACCTTGGTTCCGACCGCCACCCCGGACCTTGGTTCCGACCGCCACCCCGGACCTTGGTTCCGACCGCCACCCCGGACCTTGGTTCCGACCGCCACCCCGGACCTTGGTTCCGACCGCCACCCCGGACCTTGGTTCCGACCGCCACCCCGGACCTTGGTTCCGACCGCCACCCCGGACCTTGGTTCCGACCGCCACCCCGGACCTTGGTTCCGACCGCCACCCCGGACCTTGGTTCCGACCGCCACCCCGGACCTTGGTTCCGACCGCCACCCGGACCTTGGTTCCGACCGCCACCCCGGACCTTGGTTCCGACCGCCACCCCGGACCTTGGTTCCGACCGCCACCCCGGACCTTGGTTCCGACCGCCACCCCGGACCTTGGTTCCGACCGCCACCCCGGACCTTGGTTCCGACCGCCACCCCGGACCTTGGTTCCGACCGCCAGCCCGGACCTTGGTTCCGACCGCCACCCCGGACCTTGGTCCCGACCGCCACCCCGGACCTTGGTCCCGACCGCCACCCCGGACCTTGGTCCCGACCGCCACCCCGGACCTTGGTCCCGACCGCCACCCCGGACCTTGGTCCCGACCGCCACCCCGGACCTTGGTCCCGACCGCCACCCCGGACCTTGGTCCCGACCGCCACCACGGACTTGGTTCCGACCGTCACGTCGGACCTTTGTTCCGAACGCGAACCCGGACTTTGGTTCCGCCCGCCACCCCGGATCTTGGTTCCGACCGCCAGCCTGAACCTTGGTTCGGACCGCCACCCCGTTACTTGGTTCCGACCGCCACCCCGGACCTTGGTCCCGACCGCCACCCCGGACCTTGGTCCCGACCGCCACCCCGGACCTTGGTCCCGACCGCCACCCCGGACCTTGGTCCCCACCGCCACCCCGGACCTTGGTCCCGACCGCCACCCCGGACCTTGGTTCCGACCGCCACCCCGGACCTTGGTTCCGACCGCCACCCCGGACCTTGGTTCCGACCGCCACCCCGGACCTTGGTTCCGACCGCCACCCCGGACCTTGGTTCCGACCGCCACCCCGGACCTTGGTTCCGACCGCCACCCCGGACCTTGGTTCCGACCGCCACCCCGGACCTTGGTTCCGACCGCCACCCCGGACCTTGGTTCCGACCGCCACCCCGGACCTTGGTTCCGACCGCCACCCCGGACCTTGGTTCCGACCGCCACCCCGGACCTTGGTTCCGACCGCCTCCACGGACCTTGGTTCCGACCGCCACGTCGGACCTTTGTTCCAAACGCGAACCCGGACTTTTGTTCCGCCCGCCACCCCGGATCTTGGTTCCGACCGCCAGCCGGAACCTGGGTTCGGACCACCACCCCGATACTTTGTTCCGACCGCCACCCCGGACCTTGGTTCCGACCGCCACGCCGGACCGTGGTATCGACTGCCCCCCCGGATTTTGGTACCGACTGCCACCCCGGACCTTAGTTCTGACCACCACCTCGGACCATGGTTCTGACCGCCACCTCCACCTTTGTTCCGACCGCCACCCCGGACCTTGGTTCCGACCACCACCCCGGACCTTGGTTCGGACCGCCACCCCGGACCTTGGTTCCGACCGCCACCCCGGACCTTGGTTCCGACCGCCACCCCGGACCTTGGTTCCGACCGCCACCCCGGACCTTGGTTCCGACCGCCACCCCGGACCTTGGTTCCGACCGCCTCCACGGACCTTGGTTCCGACCGCCACGTCGGACCTTTGTTCCAAACGCGAACCCGGACTTTGGTTCCGCCCGCCACCCCGGATCTTGGTTCCGACCGCCAGCCGGAACCTGGGTTCGGACCACCACCCCGATACTTTGTTCCGACCGCCACCCCGGACCTTGGTTCCGACCGCCACGCCGGACCGTGGTATCGACTGCCCCCCCGGATTTTGGTACCGACTGCCACCCCGGACCTTAGTTCTGACCACCACCTCGGACCTTGGTTCTGACCGCCACCTCCACCTTTGTTCCGACCGCCACCCCGGACCTTGGTTCCGACCACCACCCAGGACCTTGGTTCCGACCGCCACCCCGGACCTTGGTTCCGACGGCACCCCGGATCTTGGTTCCGTCCACCACCTCGGACCTTGGCTCAGAACGGTACCCCGGACCTTGGTTCCGACCGCCACCCCGGACCTTGGTTCCGACCGCCACCCCGGACCTTGGTTCGGACCGCCAACCCGGACCTTGGTTCGGACCGCCACCCCGGATCTTGGTTCGGACCGCCACCCCGGACCTTGGTTCCGACCGCCACCCCGGACCTTGGTTCCGACCGCCACCCCGGACCTTGGTTCCGACCGCCACCCCGGACTTTGGTTCGGACCGCCACCCCGGACCTTGGTTCGGACCGCCACCCCGGACCTTGGTTCGGACCGCCACCCCGGACCTTGGTTCCGACCGCCACCCCGGACCTTGGTTCCGACCGCCACCCCGGACCTTGGTTCCGACCGCCACCCCGGACCTTGGTTCCGACCGCCACTCCGGACCTTGGTTCCGACCGCCACCCCGGACCTTGGGTCCGACCGCCACCCCGGACCTTGGTTCCGACCGCCACCCCGGACCTTGGTTCCGACCGCCACCCCGGACCTTGGTTCCGACCGCCACCCCGGACCTTGGTTCCGACCGCCACCCCGGACCTTGGTTCCGACCGCCACCCCGGACCTTGGTTCCGACCGCCACCCCGGACCTTGGTTCCGACCGCCACCCCGGACCTTGGTTCCGACCGCCACCCCGGACCTTGGTTCCGACCGCCACCCCGGACCTTGGTTCCGACCGCCACCCCGGACCTTGGTTCCGACCGCCACCCCGGACCTTGGTTCCGACCGCCACCCCGGACCTTGGTTCCGACCGCCACCCCGGACCTTGGTTCCGAACGCCACCCCGGACCTTGGTTCCGACCGCCAGCCCGGACCTTGGTTCCGACCGCCACCCCGGACCTTGGTTCCGACCGCCACCCCGGACCTTGGTCCCGACCGCCACCCCGGACCTTGGTCCCGACCGCCACCCCGGACCTTGGTCCCGACCGCCACCCCGGACCTTGGTCCCGACCGCCACCCCGGACCTTGGTCCCGACCGCCACCCCGGACCTTGGTCCCGACCGCCACCACGGACTTGGTTCCGACCGTCACGTCGGACCTTTGTTCCGAACGCGAACCCGGACTTTGGTTCCGCCCGCCACCCCGGATCTTGGTTCCGACCGCCAGCCTGAACCTTGGTTCGGACCGCCACCCCGTTACTTGGTTCCGACCGCCACCCCGGACCTTGGTCCCGACCGCCACCCCGGACCTTGGTCCCGACCGCCACCCCGGACCTTGGTCCCGACCGCCACCCCGGACCTTGGTCCCCACCGCCACCCCGGACCTTGGTCCCCACCGCCACCCCGGACCTTGGTCCCGACCGCCACCCCGGACCTTGGTTCCGACCGCCACCCCGGACCTTGGTTCCGACCGCCACCCCGGACCTTGGTTCCGACCGCCACCCCGGACCTTGGTTCCGACCGCCACCCCGGACCTTGGTTCCGACCGCCACCCCGGACCTTGGTTCCGACCGCCACCCCGGACCTTGGTTCCGACCGCCACCCCGGACCTTGGTTCCGACCGCCACCCCGGACCTTGGTTCCGACCGCCACCCCGGACCTTGGTTCCGACCGCCACCCCGGACCTTGGTTCCGACCGCCACCCCGGACCTTGGTTCCGACCGCCTCCACGGACCTTGGTTCCGACCGCCACGTCGGACCTTTGTTCCAAACGCGAACCCGGACTTTTGTTCCGCCCGCCACCCCGGATCTTGGTTCCGACCGCCAGCCGGAACCTGGGTTCGGACCACCACCCCGATACTTTGTTCCGACCGCCACCCCGGACCTTGGTTCCGACCGCCACGCCGGACCGTGGTATCGACTGCCCCCCCGGATTTTGGTACCGACTGCCACCCCGGACCTTAGTTCTGACCACCACCTCGGACCATGGTTCTGACCGCCACCTCCACCTTTGTTCCGACCGCCACCCCGGACCTTGGTTCCGACCACCACCCAGGACCTTGGTTCCGACCGCCACCCCGGACCTTGGTTCCGACGGCACCCCGGATCTTGGTTCCGTCCACCACCTCGGACCTTGGCTCAGAACGGTACCCCGGACCTTGGTTCCGACCGCCACCCCGGACCTTGGTTCCGACCGCCACCCCGGACCTTGGTTCCGACCGGCACCCCGGACCTTGGTTCGGACCGCCACCCCGGACCTTGGTTCGGACCGCCACCCCGGATCTTGGTTCAGACCGCCACCCCGGACCTTGGTTCCGACCGCCACCCCGGACCTTGGTTCCGACCGCCACCCCGGACCTTGGTTCCGACCGCCACCCCGTTACTTGGTTCCGACCGCCACCCCGGACCTTGGTCCCGACCGCCACCCCGGACCTTGGTCCCGACCGCCACCCCGGACCTTGGTCCCGACCGCCACCCCGGACCTTGGTCCCCACCGCCACCCCGGACCTTGGTCCCCACCGCCACCCCGGACCTTGGTCCCGACCGCCACCCCGGACCTTGGTTCCGACCGCCACCCCGGACCTTGGTTCCGACCGCCGCCCCGGACCTTGGTTCCGACCGCCGCCCCGGACCTTGGTTCCGACCGGCGCCCCGGACCTTGGTTCCGACCGGCGCCCCGGACCTTGGTTCCGACCGCCGCCCCGGACCTTGGTTCCGACCGCCGCCCCGGACCTTGGTTCCGACCGCCGCCCGGGACCTTGGTTCCGACCGCCACCCGGGACCTTGGTTCCGACCGCCACCCCGGACCTTGGTTCCGACCGCCACCCCGGACCTTGGTTCCGACCGCCACCCCGGACCTTGGTTCCGACCGCCACCCCGGACCTTGGTTCCGACCGCCACCCCGGACCTTGGTTCCGACCGCCACCCCGGACCTTGGTTCCGACCGCCACCCCGGACCTTGGTTCCGACCGCCACCCCGGACCTTGGTTCCGACCGCCACCCCGGACCTTGGTTCCGACCGCCACCCCGGACCTTGGTTCCGACCGCCACCCCGGACCTTGGTTCCGACCGCCACCCCGGACCTTGGTTCCGACCGCCACCCCGGACCGTGGTTCCGACCGCCACCCCGGACCTTGGTTCCGTCCGCCACCCCGGACCTTGGTTCCGACCGCCACCCCGGACCTTGGTTCCGACCGCCACCCCGGACCTTGGTTCCGACCGACACCCCGGACCTTGGTTCCGACCGCCACCCCGGACCTTGGTTCCGACCGCCACCCCGGACCTTGGTTCCGACCGCCACCCCGGACCTTGGTTCCGACCGCCACCCCGGACCTTGGTTCCGACCGCCACCCCGGACCTTGGTTCCGACCGCCACCCCGGACCTTGGTTCCGACCGCCACCCCGGACCTTGGTTCCGACCGCCACCCCGGACCTTGGTTCCGACCGCCACCCCGGACCTTTGTTCCGACCGCCACCCCGGACCTTGGTTCCGACCGCCACCCCGGACCTTGGTTCCGACCGCCACCCCGGACCTTGGTTCCGACCGCCACCCCGGACCTTGGTTCCGACCGGCACCCCGGACCTTGGTTCCGACCGCCACCCCGGACCTTGGTTCCGACCGCCACCCCGGACCTTGGTTCCGACCGCCACCCCGGACCTTGGTTCCGACCGCCACCCCGGACCTTGGTTCCGACCGCCACCCCGGACCTTGGTTCCGACCGCCACCCCGGACCTTGGTTCCGACCGCCACCCCGGACCTTGGTTCCGACCGCCACCCCGGACCTTGGTTCCGACCGGCACCCCGGACCTTGGTTCCGACCGCCACCCCGGACCTTGGTTCCGACCGCCAGCCCGGACCTTGGTTCCCGCCGCCACCCCGGACCTTGGTCCCGACCGCCACCCCGGACCTTGGTCCCGACCGACACCCCGGACCTTGGTCCCGACCGCCACCCCGGACCTTGGTCCCGACCGCCACCCCGGACCTTGGTCCCGACCGCCACCCCGGACCTTGGTCCCGACCGCCACCCCGGACCTTGGTCCCGACCGCCACCACGGACTTGGTTCCGACCGTCACGTCGGACCTTTGTTCCGAACGCGAACCCGGACTTTGGTTCCGCCCGCCACCCCGGATCTTGGTTCCGACCGCCAGCCTGAACCTTGGTTCGGACCGCCACCCCGTTACTTGGTTCCGACCGCCACCCCGGACCTTGGTCCCGACCGCCACCCCGGACCTTGGTCCCGACCGCCACCCCGGACCTTGGTCCCGACCGCCACCCCGGACCTTGGTCCCCACCGCCACCCCGGACCTTGGTCCCCACCGCCACCCCGGACCTTGGTCCCGACCGCCACCCCGGACCTTGGTCCCGACCGCCACCCCGGACCTTGGTTCCGACCGCCACCCCGGACCTTGGTTCCGACCGCCACCCCGGACCTTGGTTCCGACCGCCACCCCGGACCTTGGTTCCGACCGCCACCCCGGACCTTGGTTCCGACCGCCACCCCGGACCTTGGTTCCGACCGCCACCCCGGACCTTGGTTCCGACCGCCACCCCGGACCTTGGTTCCGACCGCCACCCCGGACCTTGGTTCCGACCGCCACCCCGGACCTTGGTTCCGACCGCCACCCCGGACCTTGGTTCCGACCGCCACCCCGGACCTTGGTTCCGACCGCCACCCCGGACCTTGGTTCCGACCGCCACCCCGGACCTTGGTTCCGACCGCCACCCCGGACCTTGGTTCCGACCGCCACCCCGGACCTTGGTTCCGACCGCCACCCCGGACCTTGGTTCCGACCGCCACCCCGGACCTTGGTTCCGACCGCCACCCCGGACCTTGGTTCCGACCGCCACCCCGGACCTTGGTTCCGACCGCCACCCCGGACCTTGGTTCCGACCGCCACCCCGGACCTTGGTTCCGACCGCCACCCCGGACCTTGGTTCCGACCGCCACCCCGGACCTTGGTTCCGACCGCCACCCCGGACCTTGGTTCCGACCGCCACCCCGGACCTTGGTTCCGACCGCCACCCCGGACCTTGGTTCCGACCGCCACCCCGGATCTTGGTTCCGACCGCCACCCCGGACCTTGGTTCCGACCGCCACCCCGGACCTTGGTTCCGACCGCCAGCCCGGACCTTGGTTCCGACCGCCACCCCGGACCTTGGTTCCGACCGCCACCCCGGACCTTGATTCCGACCGCCACCCCGGACCTTGGTTCCGACCGCCACCCCGGACCTTGGTTCCGACCGCCACCCCGGACCTTGGTTCCGACCGCCACCCCGGACCTTGGTTCCGACCGCCACCCCGGACCTTGGTTCCGACCGCCACCCCGGACCTTGGTTCCGACCGCCACCCCGGACCTTGGTTCCGACCGCCACCCCGGACCTTGGTTCCGACCGCCACCCCGGACCTTGGTTCCGACCGCCACCCCGGACCTTGGTTCCGACCGCCACCCCGGACCTTGGTTCCGACCGCCACCCCGGACCTTGGTTCCGACCGCCACCCCGGACCTTGGTTCCGACCGCCACCCCGCACCTTGGTTCCGACCGCCACCCCGGACCTTGGTTCCGACCGCCACCCCGGACCTTGGTTCCGACCGCCACCCCGGACCTTGGTTCCGACCGCCACCCCGGACCTTGGTTCCGACCGCCACCCCGGACCTTGGTTCCGACCGCCAGCCCGGACCTTGGTTCCGACCGCCACCCCGGACCTTGGTTCCGACCGCCACCCCGGACCTTGGTCCCGACCGCCACCCCGGACCTTGGTCCCGACCGCCACCCCGGACCTTGGTCCCGACCGCCACCCCGGACCTTGGTCCCGACCGCCACCCCGGAGCTTGGTCCCGACCGCCACCCCGGACCTTGGTCCCGACCGCCACCACGGACTTGGTTCCGACCGTCACGTCGGACCTTTGTTCCGAACGCGAACCCGGACTTTGGTTCCGCCCGCCACCCCGGATCTTGGTTCCGACCGCCAGCCTGAACCTTGGTTCGGACCGCCACCACGTTACTTGGTTCCGACCGCCACCCCGGACCGTGGTTCCGACCGCCACGCTGGACCGTGGTATCGACTGCCCCCCCGGATTTTGGTACCGACTGCCACCCCGGACCTTAGTTCTGACCGCCACCTCGGACCTTGGTTCCGACCGCCACCCCGGACCTTGGTTCCGACCGCCTCCACGGACCTTGGTTCCGACCGCCACGTCGGACCTTTGTTCCAAACGCGAACCCGGACTTTTGTTCCGCCCGCCACCCCGGATCTTGGTTCCGACCGCCAGCCGGAACCTGGGTTCGGACCACCACCCCGATACTTTGTTCCGACCGCCACCCCGGACCTTGGTTCCGACCGCCACGCCGGACCGTGGTATCGACTGCCCCCCCGGATTTTGGTACCGACTGCCACCCCGGACCTTAGTTCTGACCACCACCTCGGACCTTGGTTCTGACCGCCACCTCCACCTTTGTTCCGACCGCCACCCCGGACCTTGGTTCCGACCACCACCCAGGACCTTGGTTCCGACCGCCACCCCGGACCTTGGTTCCGACGGCACCCCGGATCTTGGTTCCGTCCACCACCTCGGACCTTGGCTCAGAACGGTACCCCGGAGCTTGGTTCCGACCGCCACCCCGGACCTTGGTTCCGACCGCCACCCCGGACCTTGGTTCCGACCGGCACCCCGGACCTTGGTTCCGACCGCCACCCCGGACCTTGGTTCCGACCGCCACCCCGGACCTTGGTTCCGACCGCCACCCCGGACCTTGGTTCCGACCGCCACCCCGGACCTTGGTTCCGACCGCCACCCCGGACCTTGGTTCCGACCGCCACCCCGGACCTTGGTTCCGACCGCCACCCCGGACCTTGGTTCCGACCGCCACCCCGGACCTTGGTTCCGACCGGCACCCCGGACCTTGGTTCCGACCGCCACCCCGGACCTTGGTTCCGACCGCCAGCCCGGACCTTGGTTCCCGCCGCCACCCCGGACCTTGGTCCCGACCGCCACCCCGGACCTTGGTCCCGACCGACACCCCGGACCTTGGTCCCGACCGCCACCCCGGACCTTGGTCCCGACCGCCACCCCGGACCTTGGTCCCGACCGCCACCCCGGACCTTGGTCCCGACCGCCACCCCGGACCTTGGTCCCGACCGCCACCACGGACTTGGTTCCGACCGTCACGTCGGACCTTTGTTCCGAACGCGAACCCGGACTTTGGTTCCGCCCGCCACCCCGGATCTTGGTTCCGACCGCCAGCCTGAACCTTGGTTCGGACCGCCACCCCGTTACTTGGTTCCGACCGCCACCCCGGACCTTGGTCCCGACCGCCACCCCGGACCTTGGTCCCGACCGCCACCCCGGACCTTGGTCCCGACCGCCACCCCGGACCTTGGTCCCCACCGCCACCCCGGACCTTGGTGCCCACCGCCACCCCGGACCTTGGTCCCGACCGCCACCCCGGACCTTGGTCCCGACCGCCACCCCGGACCTTGGTTCCGACCGCCACCCCGGACCTTGGTTCCGACCGCCACCCCGGACCTTGGTTCCGACCGCCACCCCGGACCTTGGTTCCGACCGCCACCCCGGACCTTGGTTCCGACCGCCACCCCGGACCTTGGTTCCGACCGCCACCCCGGACCTTGGTTCCGACCGCCACCCCGGACCTTGGTTCCGACCGCCACCCCGGACCTTGGTTCCGACCGCCACCCCGGACCTTGGTTCCGACCGCCACCCCGGACCTTGGTTCCGACCGCCACCCCGGACCTTGGTTCCGACCGCCACCCCGGACCTTGGTTCCGACCGCCACCCCGGACCTTGGTTCCGACCGCCACCCCGGACCTTGGTTCCGACCGCCACCCCGGACCTTGGTTCCGACCGCCACCCCGGACCTTGGTTCCGACCGCCACCCCGGACCTTGGTTCCGACCGCCACCCCGGACCTTGGTTCCGACCGCCACCCCGGACCTTGGTTCCGACCGCCACCCCGGACCTTGGTTCCGACCGCCACCCCGGACCTTGGTTCCGACCGCCACCCCGGACCTTGGTTCCGACCGCCACCCCGGACCTTGGTTCCGACCGCCACCCCGGACCTTGGTTCCGACCGCCACCCCGGACCTTGGTTCCGACCGCCACCCCGGATCTTGGTTCCGACCGCCACCCCGGACCTTGGTTCCGACCGCCACCCCGGACCTTGGTTCCGACCGCCAGCCCGGACCTTGGTTCCGACCGCCACCCCGGACCTTGGTTCCGACCGCCACCCCGGACCTTGATTCCGACCGCCACCCCGGACCTTGGTTCCGACCGCCACCCCGGACCTTGGTTCCGACCGCCACCCCGGACCTTGGTTCCGACCGCCACCCCGGACCTTGGTTCCGACCGCCACCCCGGACCTTGGTTCCGACCGCCACCCCGGACCTTGGTTCCGACCGCCACCCCGGACCTTGGTTCCGACCGCCACCCCGGACCTTGGTTCCGACCGCCACCCCGGACCTTGGTTCCGACCGCCACCCCGGACCTTGGTTCCGACCGCCACCCCGGACCTTGGTTCCGACCGCCACCCCGGACCTTGGTTCCGACCGCCACCCCGGACCTTGGTTCCGACCGCCACCCCGCACCTTGGTTCCGACCGCCACCCCGGACCTTGGTTCCGACCGCCACCCCGGACCTTGGTTCCGACCGCCACCCCGGACCTTGGTTCCGACCGCCACCCCGGACCTTGGTTCCGACCGCCACCCCGGACCTTGGTTCCGACCGCCAGCCCGGACCTTGGTTCCGACCGCCACCCCGGACCTTGGTTCCGACCGCCACCCCGGACCTTGGTCCCGACCGCCACCCCGGACCTTGGTCCCGACCGCCACCCCGGACCTTGGTCCCGACCGCCACCCCGGACCTTGGTCCCGACCGCCACCCCGGAGCTTGGTCCCGACCGCCACCCCGGACCTTGGTCCCGACCGCCACCACGGACTTGGTTCCGACCGTCACGTCGGACCTTTGTTCCGAACGCGAACCCGGACTTTGGTTCCGCCCGCCACCCCGGATCTTGGTTCCGACCGCCAGCCTGAACCTTGGTTCGGACCGCCACCACGTTACTTGGTTCCGACCGCCACCCCGGACCGTGGTTCCGACCGCCACGCTGGACCGTGGTATCGACTGCCCCCCCGGATTTTGGTACCGACTGCCACCCCGGACCTTAGTTCTGACCGCCACCTCGGACCTTGGTTCCGACCGCCACCCCGGACCTTGGTTCCGACCGCCTCCACGGACCTTGGTTCCGACCGCCACGTCGGACCTTTGTTCCAAACGCGAACCCGGACTTTTGTTCCGCCCGCCACCCCGGATCTTGGTTCCGACCGCCAGCCGGAACCTGGGTTCGGACCACCACCCCGATACTTTGTTCCGACCGCCACCCCGGACCTTGGTTCCGACCGCCACGCCGGACCGTGGTATCGACTGCCCCCCCGGATTTTGGTACCGACTGCCACCCCGGACCTTAGTTCTGACCACCACCTCGGACCTTGGTTCTGACCGCCACCTCCACCTTTGTTCCGACCGCCACCCCGGACCTTGGTTCCGACCACCACCCAGGACCTTGGTTCCGACCGCCACCCCGGACCTTGGTTCCGACGGCACCCCGGATCTTGGTTCCGTCCACCACCTCGGACCTTGGCTCAGAACGGTACCCCGGACCTTGGTTCCGACCGCCACCCCGGACCTTGGTTCCGACCGCCACCCCGGACCTTGGTTCCGACCGGCACCCCGGACCTTGGTTCGGACCGCCACCCCGGACCTTGGTTCGGACCGCCACCCCGGATCTTGGTTCGGACCGCCACCCCGGACCTTGGTTCCGACCGCCACCCCGGACCTTGGTTCCGACCGCCACCCCGGACCTTGGTTCCGACCGCCACCCCGGATCTTGGTTCCGACCGCCACCCCGGACCTTGGTTCCGACCGCCACCCCGGACCTTGGTTCCGACCGCCACCCCGGATCTTGGTTCCGACCGCCACCCCGGACCTTGGTTCCGACCGCCACCCCGGACCTTGGTTCCGACCGCCACCCCGGACCTTGGTTCCGACCGCCGCCCCGGACCTTGGTTCCGACCGCCGCCCCGGACCTTGGTTCCGACCGGCGCCCCGGACCTTGGTTCCGACCGGCGCCCCGGACCTTGGTTCCGACCGCCGCCCCGGACCTTGGTTCCGACCGCCACCCCGGACCTTGGTTCCGACCGCCACCCCGGACCTTGGTTCCGACCGCCACCCGGGACCTTGGTTCCGACCGCCACCCGGGACCTTGGTTCCGACCGCCACCCCGGACCTTGGTTCCGACCGCCACCTCGGACCTTGGTTCCGACCGCCACCCCGGACCTTGGTTCCGACCGCCACCCCGGACCTTGGTTCCGACCGCCACCCCGGACCTTGGTTCCGACCGCCACCCCGGACCTTGGTTCCGACCACCACCCCGGACCTTGGTTCCGACCGCCACCCCGGACCTTGGTTCCGACCGCCACCCCGGACCTTGGTTCCGACCGCCACCCCGGACCTTGGTTCCGACCGCCACCCCGGACCTTGGTTCCGACCGCCACCCCGGACCTTGGTTCCGACCGCCACCCCGGACCTTGGTTCCGACCGCCACCCCGGACCTTGGTTCCGACCGCCACCCCGGACCTTGGTTCCGACCGCCACCCCGGACCTTGGTTCCGACCGCCACCCCGGACCTTGGTTCCGACCGCCACCCCGGACCTTGGTTCCGACCGCCACCCCGGACCTTGGTCCCGACCGCCACCCCGGACCTTGGTTCCGACCGCCACCCCGGACCTTGGTCCCGACCGCCACCCCGGACCTTGGTCCCGACCGCCACCCCGGACCTTGGTCCCGACCGCCACCCCGGACCTTGGTCCCGACCGCCACCCCGGACCTTGGTCCCGACCGCCACCCCGGACCTTGGTCCCGACCGCCACCCCGGACCTTGGTCCCGACCGCCACCCCGGACCTTGGTCCCGACCGCCACCCCGGACCTTGGTCCCGACCGCCACCCCGGACCTTGGTCCCGACCGCCACCCCGGACCTTGGTCCCGACCGCCACCCCGGACCTTGGTCCCGACCGCCACCCCGGACCTTGGTCCCGACCGCCACCCCGGACCTTGGTCCCGACCGCCACCCCGGACCTTGGTCCCGACCGCCACCCCGGACCTTGGTCCCGACCGCCACACCGGACCTTGGTTCCGACCGCCACCCCGGACCTTGGTTCCGACCGCCACCCCGGACCTTGGTTCCGACCGCCACCCCGGACCTTGGTTCCGACCGCCACCCCGGACCTTGGTTCTGACCGCCACCTCCACCTTTGTTCCGACCGCCACCCCGGACCTTGGTTCCGACCGCCACCCCGGACCTTGGTTCCGACCGCCACCCCGGACCTTGGTTCCGACCGCCACCCCGGACCTTGGTTCCGACCGCCACCCCGGACCTTGGTTCCGACCGCCACCCCGGACCTTAGTTCTGACCGCCACCTCGGACCTTGGTTCTGACCGCCACCTCAACCTTTGTTCCGACCGCCACCCCGGACCTTGGTTCCGACCGCCACCCCGGACCTTGGTTCCGACCGCCACCCCGGACCTTGGTTCCGACCGCCACCCCGGACCTTGGTTCCGACCGCCACCCCGGACCTTGGTTCCGACCGCCACCCCGGACCTTGGTTCCGACCGCCACCCCGGACCTTGGTTCCGACCGCCACCCCGGACCTTGGTTCCGACCGCCACCCCGGACCTTGGTTCCGACCGCCACCCCGGACCTTGGTTCCGACCGCCACCCCGGACCTTGGTTCCGACCGCCACCCCGGACCTTGGTTCCGACCGCCACCCCGGACCTTGGTTCCGACCGCCACCCCGGACCTTGGTCCCGACCGCCACCCCGGACCTTGGTCCCGACCGCCACCCCGGACCTTGGTTCCGACCGCCACCCCGGACCTTGGTTCCGACCGCCACCCCGGACCTTGGTTCCGACCGCCACCCCGGACCTTGGTTCCGACCGCCACCCCGGACCTTGGTTCCGACCGCCACCCCGGACCTTGGTTCCGACCGCCACCCCGGACCTTGGTTCCGACCGCCACCCCGGACCTTGGTTCCGACCGCCACCCCGGACCTTGGTTCCGACCGCCACCCCGGACCTTGGTTCCGACCGCCACCCCGGACCTTGGTTCCGACCGCCACCCCGGACCTTGGTTCCGACCGCCACCCCGGACCTTGGTTCCGACCGCCACCCCGGACCTTGGTTCCGACCGCCACCCCGGACCTTGGTTCCGACCGCCACCCCGGACCTTGGTTCCGACCGCCACCCCGGACCTTGGTTCCGACCGCCACCCCGGACCTTGGTTCCGACCGCCACCCCGGACCTTGGTTCCGACCGCCACCCCGGACCTTGGTTCCGACCGCCACCCCGGACCTTGGTTCCGACCGCCACCCCGGACCTTGGTTCCGACCGCCACCCCGGACCTTGGTTCCGACCGCCACCCCGGACCTTGGTTCCGACCGCCACCCCGGACCTTGGTTCCGACCGCCACCCCGGACCTTGGTTCCGACCGCCACCCCGGACCTTGGTTCCGACCGTCACCCCGGACCTTGGTTCCGACCGCCACCCCGGACCTTGGTTCCGACCGCCACCCCGGACCTTGGTTCCGACCGCCACCCCGGACCTTGGTTCCGACCGCCACCCCGGACCTTGGTTCCGACCGCCACCCCGGACCTTGGTTCCGACCGCCACCCCGGACCTTGGTTCCGACCGCCACCCCGGACCTTGGTTCCGACCGCCAGCCCGGACCTTGGTTCCGACCGCCACCCCGGACCTTGATTCCGACCGCCACCCCGGACCTTGGTTCCGACCGCCACCCCGGACCTTGGTTCCGACCGCCACCCCGGACCTTGGTTCCGACCGCCACCCCGGACCTTGGTTCCGACCGCCACCCCGGACCTTGGTTCCGACCGCCACCCCGGACCTTGGTTCCGACCGCCACCCCGGACCTTGGTTCCGACCGCCACCCCGGACCTTGGTTCCGACCGCCACCCCGGACCTTGGTTCCGACCGCCACCCCGGACCTTGGTTCCGACCGCCACCCCGGACCTTGGTTCCGACCGCCACCCCGGACCTTGGTTCCGACCGCCACCCCGGACCTTGGTTCCGACCGCCACCCCGCACCTTGGTTCCGACCGCCACCCCGGACCTTGGTTCCGACCGCCACCCCGGACCTTGGTTCCGACCGCCACCCCGGACCTTGGTTCCGACCGCCACCCCGGACCTTGGTTCCGACCGCCACCCCGGACCTTGGTTCCGACCGCCAGCCCGGACCTTGGTTCCGACCGCCACCCCGGACCTTGGTTCCGACCGCCACCCCGGACCTTGGTCCCGACCGCCACCCCGGACCTTGGTCCCGACCGCCACCCCGGACCTTGGTCCCGACCGCCACCCCGGACCTTGGTCCCGACCGCCACCCCGGAGCTTGGTCCCGACCGCCACCCCGGACCTTGGTCCCGACCGCCACCACGGACTTGGTTCCGACCGTCACGTCGGACCTTTGTTCCGAACGCGAACCCGGACTTTGGTTCCGCCCGCCACCCCGGATCTTGGTTCCGACCGCCAGCCTGAACCTTGGTTCGGACCGCCACCACGTTACTTGGTTCCGACCGCCACCCCGGACCGTGGTTCCGACCGCCACGCCGGACCGTGGTATCGACTGCCCCCCCGGATTTTGGTACCGACTGCCACCCCGGACCTTAGTTCTGACCGCCACCTCGGACCTTGGTTCCGACCGCCACCCCGGACCTTGGTTCCGACCGCCTCCACGGACCTTGGTTCCGACCGCCACGTCGGACCTTTGTTCCAAACGCGAACCCGGACTTTTGTTCCGCCCGCCACCCCGGATCTTGGTTCCGACCGCCAGCCGGAACCTGGGTTCGGACCACCACCCCGATACTTTGTTCCGACCGCCACCCCGGACCTTGGTTCCGACCGCCACGCCGGACCGTGGTATCGACTGCCCCCCCGGATTTTGGTACCGACTGCCACCCCGGACCTTAGTTCTGACCACCACCTCGGACCTTGGTTCTGACCGCCACCTCCACCTTTGTTCCGACCGCCACCCCGGACCTTGGTTCCGACCACCACCCAGGACCTTGGTTCCGACCGCCACCCCGGACCTTGGTTCCGACGGCACCCCGGATCTTGGTTCCGTCCACCACCTCGGACCTTGGCTCAGAACGGTACCCCGGACCTTGGTTCCGACCGCCACCCCGGACCTTGGTTCCGACCGCCACCCCGGACCTTGGTTCCGACCGGCACCCCGGACCTTGGTTCGGACCGCCACCCCGGACCTTGGTTCGGACCGCCACCCCGGATCTTGGTTCGGACCGCCACCCCGGACCTTGGTTCCGACCGCCACCCCGGACCTTGGTTCCGACCGCCACCCCGGACCTTGGTTCCGACCGCCACCCCGGATCTTGGTTCCGACCGCCACCCCGGACCTTGGTTCCGACCGCCACCCCGGACCTTGGTTCCGACCGCCACCCCGGATCTTGGTTCCGACCGCCACCCCGGACCTTGGTTCCGACCGCCACCCCGGACCTTGGTTCCGACCGCCACCCCGGACCTTGGTTCCGACCGCCGCCCCGGACCTTGGTTCCGACCGCCGCCCCGGACCTTGGTTCCGACCGGCGCCCCGGACCTTGGTTCCGACCGGCGCCCCGGACCTTGGTTCCGACCGCCGCCCCGGACCTTGGTTCCGACCGCCACCCCGGACCTTGGTTCCGACCGCCACCCCGGACCTTGGTTCCGACCGCCACCCGGGACCTTGGTTCCGACCGCCACCCGGGACCTTGGTTCCGACCGCCACCCCGGACCTTGGTTCCGACCGCCACCTCGGACCTTGGTTCCGACCGCCACCCCGGACCTTGGTTCCGACCGCCACCCCGGACCTTGGTTCCGACCGCCACCCCGGACCTTGGTTCCGACCGCCACCCCGGACCTTGGTTCCGACCACCACCCCGGACCTTGGTTCCGACCGCCACCCCGGACCTTGGTTCCGACCGCCACCCCGGACCTTGGTTCCGACCGCCACCCCGGACCTTGGTTCCGACCGCCACCCCGGACCTTGGTTCCGACCGCCACCCCGGACCTTGGTTCCGACCGCCACCCCGGACCTTGGTTCCGACCGCCACCCCGGACCTTGGTTCCGACCGCCACCCCGGACCTTGGTCCCGACCGCCACCCCGGACCTTGGTTCCGACCGCCACCCCGGACCTTGGTTCCGACCGCCACCCCGGACCTTGGTCCCGACCGCCACCCCGGACCTTGGTTCCGACCGCCACCCCGGACCTTGGTCCCGACCGCCACCCCGGACCTTGGTCCCGACCGCCACCCCGGACCTTGGTCCCGACCGCCACCCCGGACCTTGGTCCCGACCGCCACCCCGGACCTTGGTCCCGACCGCCACCCCGGACCTTGGTCCCGACCGCCACCCCGGACCTTGGTCCCGACCGCCACCCCGGACCTTGGTCCCGACCGCCACCCCGGACCTTGGTCCCGACCGCCACCCCGGACCTTGGTCCCGACCGCCACCCCGGACCTTGGTCCCGACCGCCACCCCGGACCTTGGTCCCGACCGCCACCCCGGACCTTGGTCCCGACCGCCACCCCGGACCTTGGTCCCGACCGCCACCCCGGACCTTGGTCCCGACCGCCACCCCGGACCTTGGTCCCGACCGCCACACCGGACCTTGGTTCCGACCGCCACCCCGGACCTTGGTTCCGACCGCCACCCCGGACCTTGGTTCCGACCGCCACCCCGGACCTTGGTTCCGACCGCCACCCCGGACCTTGGTTCTGACCGCCACCTCCACCTTTGTTCCGACCGCCACCCCGGACCTTGGTTCCGACCGCCACCCCGGACCTTGGTTCCGACCGCCACCCCGGACCTTGGTTCCGACCGCCACCCCGGACCTTGGTTCCGACCGCCACCCCGGACCTTAGTTCTGACCGCCACCTCGGACCTTGGTTCTGACCGCCACCTCCACCTTTGTTCCGACCGCCACCCCGGACCTTGGTTCCGACCGCCACCCCGGACCTTGGTTCCGACCGCCACCCCGGACCTTGGTTCCGACCGCCACCCCGGACCTTGGTTCCGACCGCCACCCCGGACCTTGGTTCCGACCGCCACCCCGGACCTTGGTTCCGACCGCCGCCCCGGACCTTGGTTCCGACCGCCACCCCGGACCTTGGTTCCGACCGCCACCCCGGACCTTGGTTCCGACCGCCACCCCGGACCTTGGTTCCGACCGCCACCCCGGACCTTGGTTCCGACCGCCACCCCGGACCTTGGTTCCGACCGCCACCCCGGACCTTGGTTCCGACCGCCACCCCGGACCTTGGTTCCGACCGCCACCCCGGACCTTGGTTCCGACCGCCACCCCGGACCTTGGTTCCGACCGCCACCCCGGACCTTGGTTCCGACCGCCACCCCGGACCTTGGTTCCGACCGCCACCCCGGACCTTGGTTCCGACCGCCAGCCCGGACCTTGGTTCCGACCGCCACCCCGGACCTTGGTCCCGACCGCCACCCCGGACCTTGGTCCCGACCGCCACCCCGGACCTTGGTCCCGACCGCCACCCCGGACCTTGGTCCCGACCGCCACCCCGGACCTTGGTCCCGACCGCCACCCCGGACCTTGGTCCCGACCGCCACCCCGGACCTTGGTCCCGACCGCCACCACGGACTTGGTTCCGACCGTCACGTCGGACCTTTGTTCCGAACGCGAACCCGGACTTTGGTTCCGCCCGCCACCCCGGATCTTGGTTCCGACCGCCAGCCTGAACCTTGGTTCGGACCGCCACCACGTTACTTGGTTCCGACCGCCACCCCGGACCGTGGTTCCGACCGCCACGCCGGACCGTGGTATCGACTGCCCCCCCGGATTTTGGTGCCGACTGCCACCCCGGACCTTAGTTCTGACCGCCACCTCGGACCTTGGTTCCGACCGCCACCCCGGACCTTGGTTCCGACCGCCTCCACGGACCTTGGTTCCGACCGCCACGTCGGACCTTTGTTCCAAACGCGACCCCGGACTTTTGTTCCGCCCGCCACCCCGGATCTTGGTTCCGACCGCCAGCCGGAACCTGGGTTCGGACCACCACCCCGATACTTTGTTCCGACCGCCACCCCGGACCTTGGTTCCGACCGCCACGCCGGACCGTGGTATCGACTGCCCCCCCGGATTTTGGTACCGACTGCCACCCCGGACCTTAGTTCTGACCACCACCTCGGACCTTGGTTCTGACCGCCACCTCCACCTTTGTTCCGACCGCCACCCCGGACCTTGGTTCCGACCACCACCCAGGACCTTGGTTCCGACCGCCACCCCGGACCTTGGTTCCGACGGCACCCCGGATCTTGGTTCCGTCCACCACCTCGGACCTTGGCTCAGAACGGTACCCCGGACCTTGGTTCCGACCGCCACCCCGGACCTTGGTTCCGACCGCCACCCCGGACCTTGGTTCCGACCGGCACCCCGGACCTTGGTTCGGACCGCCACCCCGGACCTTGGTTCGGACCGCCACCCCGGATCTTGGTTCGGACCGCCACCCCGGACCTTGGTTCCGACCGCCACCCCGGACCTTGGTTCCGACCGCCACCCCGGACCTTGGTTCCGACCGCCACCCCGGACCTTCGTTCCGACCGCCATCCCGGACCTTGGTTCCGACCGCCACCCCGGACCTTGGTTCCGACCGCCACCCCGGACCTTGGTTCCGACCGCCACCCCGGACCTTGGTTCCGACCGCCACCCCGGACCTTGGTTCCGACCGCCACCCCGGACCTTGGTTCCGACCGCCACCCCGGACCTTGGTTCCGACCGCCACCCCGGACCTTGGTTCCGACCGCCACCCC
Source organism: Mustelus asterias (assembly GCF_964213995.1). Classification (NCBI taxonomy): domain Eukaryota; kingdom Metazoa; phylum Chordata; class Chondrichthyes; order Carcharhiniformes; family Triakidae; genus Mustelus; species Mustelus asterias. The sequence goes on along the minus strand of NW_027593715.1, from coordinate 7,343 downwards.
GGACCTTGGTTCCGACCGCCACCCCGGACCTTGGTTCCGACCGCCACCCCGGACCTTGGTTCCGACCGCCACCCCGGACCTTGGTTCCGACCGCCACCCCGGACCTTGGTTCCGACCGCCACCCCGGACCTTGGTTCCGACCGCCACCCCGGACCTTGGTTCCGACCGCCACCCCGGACCTTGGTTCCGACCGCCACCCCGGACCTTCGTTCCGACCGCCATCCCGGACCTTGGTTCCGACCGCCACCCCGGACCTTGGTTCCGACCGCCACCCCGGACCTTGGTTCCGACCGCCACCCCGGACCTTGGTTCCGACCGCCACCCCGGACCTTGGTTCCGACCGCCACCCCGGACCTTGGTTCCGACCGCCACCCCGGACCTTGGTTCCGACCGCCACCCCGGACCTTGGTTCCGACCGCCACCCCGGACCTTGGTTCCGACCGCCACCCCGGACCTTGGTTCCGACCGCCACCCCGGACCTTGGTTCCGACCGCCACCCCGGACCTTGGTTCCGACCGCCAGCCCGGACCTTGGTTCCGACCGCCACCCCGGACCTTGGTCCCGACCGCCACCCCGGACCTTGGTCCCGATCGCCACCCCGGACCTTGGTCCCGACCGCCACCCCGGACCTTGGTCCCGACCGCCACCCCGGACCTTGGTCCCGACCGCCACCCCGGACCTTGACCCCGACCGCCACCCCGGACCTTGGTCCCGACCGCCACCCCGGACCTTGGTCCCGACCGCCACCACGGACTTGGTTCCGACCGTCACGTCGGACCTTTGTTCCGAACGCGAACCCGGACTTTGGTTCCGCCCGCCACCCCGGATCTTGGTTCCGACCGCCAGCCTGAACCTTGGTTCGGACCGCCACCCCGTTACTTGGTTCCGACCGCCACCCCGGACCTTGGTCCCGACCGCCACCCCGGACCTTGGTCCCGACCGCCACCCCGGACCTTGGTCCCGACCGCCACCCCGGACCTTGGTCCCGACCGCCACCCCGGACCTTGGTCCCGACCGCCACCCCGGACCTTGGTCCCGACCGCCACCCCGGACCTTGGTCCCGACCGCCACCCCGGACCTTGGTCCCGACCGCCACCCCGGACCTTGGTCCCGACCGCCACCCCGGACCTTGGTCCCGACCGCCACCCCGGACCTTGGTCCCGACCGCCACACCGGACCTTGGTTCCGACCGCCACCCCGGACCTTGGTTCCGACCGCCACCCCGGACCTTGGTTCCGACCGCCACCCCGGACCTTGGTTCCGACCGCCACCCCGGACCTTGGTTCTGACCGCCACCTCCACCTTTGTTCCGACCGCCACCCCGGACCTTGGTTCCGACCGCCACCCCGGACCTTGGTTCCGACCGCCACCCCGGACCTTGGTTCCGACCGCCACCCCGGACCTTGGTTCCGACCGCCACCCCGGACCTTAGTTCTGACCGCCACCTCGGACCTTGGTTCTGACCGCCACCTCCACCTTTGTTCCGACCGCCACCCCGGACCTTGGTTCCGACCGCCACCCCGGACCTTGGTTCCGACCGCCACCCCGGACCTTGGTTCCGACCGCCACCCCGGACCTTGGTTCCGACCGCCACCCCGGACCTTGGTTCCGACCGCCACCCCGGACCTTGGTTCCGACCGCCACCCCGGACCTTGGTTCCGACCGCCACCCCGGACCTTGGTTCCGACCGCCACCCCGGACCTTGGTTCCGACCGCCACCCCGGACCTTGGTTCCGACCGCCACCCCGGACCTTGGTTCCGACCGCCACCCCGGACCTTGGTTCCGACCGCCACCCCGGACCTTGGTTCCGACCGCCACCCCGGACCTTGGTTCCGACCGCCACCCCGGACCTTGGTTCCGACCGCCACCCCGGACCTTGGTTCCGACCGCCACCCCGGACCTTGGTTCCGACCGCCACCCCGGACCTTGGTTCCGACCGCCACCCCGGACCTTGGTTCCGACCGCCAGCCCGGACCTTGGTTCCGACCGCCACCCCGGACCTTGGTCCCGACCGCCACCCCGGACCTTGGTCCCGACCGCCACCCCGGACCTTGGTCCCGACCGCCACCCCGGACCTTGGTCCCGACCGCCACCCCGGACCTTGGTCCCGACCGCCACCCCGGACCTTGGTCCCGACCGCCACCCCGGACCTTGGTCCCGACCGCCACCACGGACTTGGTTCCGACCGTCACGTCGGACCTTTGTTCCGAACGCGAACCCGGACTTTGGTTCCGCCCGCCACCCCGGATCTTGGTTCCGACCGCCAGCCTGAACCTTGGTTCGGACCGCCACCACGTTACTTGGTTCCGACCGCCACCCCGGACCGTGGTTCCGACCGCCACGCCGGACCGTGGTATCGACTGCCCCCCCGGATTTTGGTGCCGACTGCCACCCCGGACCTTAGTTCTGACCGCCACCTCGGACCTTGGTTCCGACCGCCACCCCGGACCTTGGTTCCGACCGCCTCCACGGACCTTGGTTCCGACCGCCACGTCGGACCTTTGTTCCAAACGCGACCCCGGACTTTTGTTCCGCCCGCCACCCCGGATCTTGGTTCCGACCGCCAGCCGGAACCTGGGTTCGGACCACCACCCCGATACTTTGTTCCGACCGCCACCCCGGACCTTGGTTCCGACCGCCACGCCGGACCGTGGTATCGACTGCCCCCCCGGATTTTGGTACCGACTGCCACCCCGGACCTTAGTTCTGACCACCACCTCGGACCTTGGTTCTGACCGCCACCTCCACCTTTGTTCCGACCGCCACCCCGGACCTTGGTTCCGACCACCACCCAGGACCTTGGTTCCGACCGCCACCCCGGACCTTGGTTCCGACGGCACCCCGGATCTTGGTTCCGTCCACCACCTCGGACCTTGGCTCAGAACGGTACCCCGGACCTTGGTTCCGACCGCCACCTCGGACCTTGGTTCCGACCGCCACCCCGGACCTTGGTTCCGACCGGCACCCCGGACCTTGGTTCGGACCGCCACCCCGGACCTTGGTTCGGACCGCCACCCCGGATCTTGGTTCGGACCGCCACCCCGGACCTTGGTTCCGACCGCCACCCCGGACCTTGGTTCCGACCGCCACCCCGGACCTTGGTTCCGACCGCCACCCCGGACCTTCGTTCCGACCGCCATCCCGGACCTTGGTTCCGACCGCCACCCCGGACCTTGGTTCCGACCGCCACCCCGGACCTTGGTTCCGACCGCCACCCCGGACCTTGGTTCCGACCGCCACCCCGGACCTTGGTTCCGACCGCCACCCCGGACCTTGGTTCCGACCGCCACCCCGGACCTTGGTTCCGACCGCCACCCCGGACCTTGGTTCCGACCGCCACCCCGGACCTTGGTTCCGACCGCCACCCCGGACCTTGGTTCCGACCGCCACCCCGGACCTTGGTTCCGACCGCCACCCCGGACCTTGGTTCCGACCGCCACCCCGGACCTTTGTTCCGACCGCCACCCCGGACCTTGGTTCCGACCGCCACCCCGGACCTTGGTTCCGACCGCCTCCACGGACCTTGGTTCCGACCGCCACGTCGGACCTTTGTTCCAAACGCGAACCCGGACTTTTGTTCCGCCCGCCACCCCGGATCTTGGTTCCGACCGCCACCCGGAACCTGGGTTCGGACCACCACCCCGATACTTTTTTCCGACCGCCACCCCGGACCTTGGTTCCGACCGCCACGCCGGACCGTGGTATCGACTGCCCCCCCGGATTTTGGTACCGACTGCCACCCCGGACCTTAGTTCTGACCACCACCTCGGACCTTGGTTCTGACCGCCACCTCCACCTTTGTTCCGACCGCCACCCCGGACCTTGGTTCCGACCGCCACCCCGGACCTTGGTTCCGACCGCCACCCCGGACCTTGGTTCCGACCGCCACCCCGGACCTTGGTTCCGACCGCCGCCCCGGACCTTGGTTCCGACCGGCGCCACGGACCTTGGGTCCGACCGCCACCCCGGACCTTGGTTCCGACCGCCGCCCCGGACCTTGGTTCCGACCGCCACCCCGGACCTTGGTTCCGACCGCCACCCCGGACCTTGGTTCCGACCGCCACCCCGGACCTTGGTTCCGACCGCCACCCCGGACCTTGGTTCCGACCGCCACCCCGGACCTTGGTTCCGACCGCCACCCCGGACCTTGGTTCCGACCGCCACCCCGGACCTTGGTTCCGACCGCCACCCCGGACCTTGGTTCCGACCGCCACCCCGGACCTTGGTTCCGACCGCCACCCCGGACCTTGGTTCCGACCGCCACCCCGGACCTTGGTTCCGACCGCCACCCCGGACCTTGGTTCCGACCGCCACCCCGGACCTTGGTTCCGACCGCCACCCCGGACCTTGGTTCCGACCGCCACCCCGGACCTTGGTTCCGACCGCCACCCCGGACCTTGGTTCCGACCGCCACCCCGGACCTTGGTTCCGACCGCCACCCCGGACCTTGGTTCCGACCGCCACCCCGGACCTTGGTTCCGACCGCCACCCCGGACCTTGGTTCCGACCGCCACCCCGGACCTTGGTTCCGACCGCCACCCCGGACCTTGGTTCCGACCGCCACCCCGGACCTTGGTTCCGACCGCCACCCCGGACCTTGGTTCCGACCGCCACCCCGGACCTTGGTTCCGACCGCCACCCCGGACCTTGGTTCCGACCGCCACCCCGGACCTTGGTTCCGACCGCCACCCCGGACCTTGGTTCCGACCGCCACCCCGGACCTTGGTTCCGACCGCCACCCCGGACCTTGGTTCCGACCGCCACCCCGGACCTTGGTTCCGACCGCCAGCCCGGACCTTGGTCCCGACCGCCACCCCGGACCTTGGTCCCGACCGCCACCCCGGACCTTGGTCCCGACCGCCACCCCGGACCTTGGTCCCGACCGCCACCCCGGACCTTGGTCCCGACCGCCACCCCGGACCTTGGTCCCGACCGCCACCCCGGACCTTGGTCCCGACCGCCACCCCGGACCTTGGTCCCGACCGCCACCACGGACTTGGTTCCGACCGTCACGTCGGACCTTTGTTCCGAACGCGAACCCGGACTTTGGTTCCGCCCGCCACCCCGGATCTTGGTTCCGACCGCCAGCCTGAACCTTGGTTCGGACCGCCACCCCGTTACTTGGTTCCGACCGCCACCCCGGACCTTGGTCCCGACCGCCACCCCGGACCTTGGTCCCGACCGCCACCCCGGACCTTGGTCCCGACCGCCACCCCGGACCTTGGTCCCCACCGCCACCCCGGACCATGGTCCCCACCGCCACCCCGGACCTTGGTCCCGACCGCCACCCCGGACCTTGGTTCCGACCGCCACCCCGGACCTTGGTTCCGACCGCCACCCCGGACCTTGGTTCCGACCGCCACCCCGGACCTTGGTTCCGACCGCCACCCCGGACCTTGGTTCCGACCGCCACCCCGGACCTTGGTTCCGACCGCCACCCCGGACCTTGGTTCCGACCGCCACCCCGGACCTTGGTTCCGACCGCCACCCCGGACCTTGGTTCCGACCGCCACCCCGGACCTTGGTTCCGACCGCCACCCCGGACCTTGGTTCCGACCGCCACCCCGGACCTTGGTTCCGACCGCCACCCCGGACCTTGGTTCCGACCGCCACCCCGGACCTTGGTTCCGACCGCCACCCCGGACCTTGGTTCCGACCGCCACCCCGGACCTTGGTTCCGACCGCCACCCCGGACCTTGGTTCCGACCGCCACCCCGGACCTTGGTTCCGACCGCCACCCCGGACCTTGGTTCCGACCGCCACCCCGGACCTTGGTTCCGACCGCCACCCCGGACCTTGGTTCCGACCGCCACCCCGGACCTTGGTTCCGACCGCCACCCCGGACCTTGGTTCCGACCGCCACCCCGGACCTTGGTTCCGACCGCCACCCCGGACCTTGGTTCCGACCGCCACCCCGGACCTTGGTTCCGACCGCCACCCCGGACCTTGGTTCCGACCGCCACCCCGGACCTTGGTTCCGACCGCCACCCCGGACCTTGGTTCCGACCGCCACCCCGGACCTTGGTTCCGACCGCCACCCCGGACCTTGGTTCCGACCGCCACCCCGGACCTTGGTTCCGACCGCCACCCCGGACCTTGGTTCCGACCGCCACCCCGGACCTTGGTTCCGACCGCCACCCCGGACCTTGGTTCCGACCGCCACCCCGGACCTTGGTTCCGACCGCCACCCCGGACCTTGGTTCCGACCGCCAGCCCGGACCTTGGTTCCGACCGCCACCCCGGACCTTGGTCCCGACCGCCACCCCGGACCTTGGTCCCGACCGCCACCCCGGACCTTGGTCCCGACCGCCACCCCGGACCTTGGTCCCGACCGCCACCACGGACTTGGTTCCGACCGTCACGTCGGACCTTTGTTCCGAACGCGAACCCGGACTTTGGTTCCGCCCGCCACCCCGGATCTTGGTTCCGACCGCCAGCCTGAACCTTGGTTCGGACCGCCACCCCGTTACTTGGTTCCGACCGCCACCCCGGACCTTGGTCCCGACCGCCACCCCGGACCTTGGTCCCGACCGCCACCCCGGACCTTGGTCCCGACCGCCACCCCGGACCTTGGTCCCCACCGCCACCCCGGACCATGGTCCCCACCGCCACCCCGGACCTTGGTCCCGACCGCCACCCCGGACCTTGGTTCCGACCGCCACCCCGGACCTTGGTTCCGACCGCCACCCCGGACCTTGGTTCCGACCGCCACCCCGGACCTTGGTCCCCACCGCCACCCCGGACCATGGTCCCCACCGCCACCCCGGACCTTGGTCCCGACCGCCACCCCGGACCTTGGTTCCGACCGCCACCCCGGACCTTGGTTCCGACCGCCACCCCGGACCTTGGTTCCGACCGCCACCCCGGACCTTGGTTCCGACCGCCACCCCGGACCTTGGTTCCGACCGCCACCCCGGACCTTGGTTCCGACCGCCACCCCGGACCTTGGTTCCGACCGCCACCCCGGACCTTGGTTCCGACCGCCACCCCGGACCTTGGTTCCGACCGCCAGCCCGGACCTTGGTCCCGACCGCCACCCCGGACCTTGGTCCCGACCGCCACCCCGGACCTTGGTCCCGACCGCCACCCCGGACCTTGGTCCCGACCGCCACCCCGGACCTTGGTCCCGACCGCCACCCCGGACCTTGGTCCCCACCGCCACCCCGGACCTTGGTCCCCACCGCCACCCCGGACCTTGGTCCCGACCGCCACCCCGGACCTTGGTTCCGACCGCCACCCCGGACCTTGGTTCCGACCGCCACCCCGGACCTTGGTTCCGACCGCCACCCCGGACCTTGGTCCCGACCGCCACCCCGGACCTTGGTCCCGACCGCCACCACGG
>NW_027593714.1:20000-22500 GCF_964213995.1 Mustelus asterias | reverse complement strand
TTCGTGGTCCGCCTGTCGGTCCGGTCTCGTGCTGACTTGAGCGAGTGTCCTCCGCGTTCGAGAGAATGTGCCTGTCCGCGGGGGCAGCCGCGCTTGCGAGCGTTCCGCCGCGCCCCCTTCCCCAGCCCGCCGAGGTTGGGGCGTGCGGGGTCGGCTTGCGCCCGTAGCGTCGGCCTGTCCTCCGCGGCTTGCACCCGACTCAGTCCGCTGCGGCCTCGCCTCGACTCTCGAGCCTTCCGCCAGACGGTGACACCAGAGAACTCTGCCTCTGGCTGTTGCGGTGCGTGGCGGCGCGTGTCGGGCTCCGGCCCGTCACCCACGCCGGCACTCAACGCCTGCGAGCGCCCTGTTGCCTCCGAGAAAGGTTTTTCGCTTGATTGTCGCTCGAGTGCGTGTGCCTCCGGGGCTCACGCCGTGGTACGCGCCAGGCTGGGGCTCCACCGTCACGTCGGCGGGGGAGCGTTTAGCGCGTCCCAGGATCGGACAACCTCTCCGGGGGCCCGAGCCGAAACCCGACACGGTATAAAAGTCGTAACAAGGTTTCTGTTGGTGAACACGTTGTGAAGGATCTTTGTCGGCCGGGGGCCCGCCACCTCTCCGGGGAGGGCGGCCCGTCACTCCTTGAACGCGAAGGCTGGCGCCGGTTGGGCCAGGCAGGAGAGCCTCACGGGGGCCGGCCCCGGGGCCAGGTATCGGACAACCTCTCCGGGGGCCCGAACCGAAACCCGTAACACAGAATAAAAATCGTAACAAGGTTTCTGTTGGTGAACACGTTGTGAAGGATCTTTGTCGGCCGGGGGCCCGCCACCTCTCCGGGGAGGGCGGCCCGTCACTCCTTGAACGCGAAGGCTGGCGCCGGTTGGGCCAGGCAGGAGAGCCCCACGGGGGCCGGCCCCGGGGCCAGGTATCGGACAACCTCTCCGGGGGCCCGAACCGAAACCCGTAACACAGAATAAAAATCGTAACAAGGTTTCTGTTGGTGAACACGTTGTGAAGGATCTTTGTCGGCCGGGGGCCCGCCACCTCTCCGGGGAGGGCGGCCCGTCACTCCTTGAACTCGAAGGCTGCGCCGGTTGGGCCAGGCAGGAGAGCCTCACGGGGGTTGGCCCCGGGGCCGTGGCCCGTACTGACGCTGGCGCCTCCCACGCGGGTGGGAGGTCACACCGACAATTTCGCCGTACCCGTCGAACGGGCCTGGTCACCCGTACGCACGTTCCGCCGAAGCCGGGCGACGTCGATCTCGGTCCCACTCGGTTGGGCCGGCGCGCGGGCGCCGCCACCGACGAGCACGCACACGCTCGGTTGCACGCCGGCAAGTCCATGCGGGTGCCGCACACGCTACGCCTGCGCCGTTGGAAGGGCTTCGCCGTTGGCTTCGTAGGGTGTCTTTGCAGTCCGTCCGAGAGGTGGGGGCACGCACGGCAACACGGCCGGCCTGCCTGCGTGGGACGATGCGGTCCTTTCGTTCAGCGGTTCGGCGGTTTGGCCGGCGCGAGCAGACGCTCGGAGGGAGACGGTGGCGTCAGCCACGCACTCACTCCGCTTCTGCAGTCCGGTCCACTCCGCCCGTTCTAGCTGCTCGTTTGGTCCCTCGCCCGCCAGCAGACCGTTCCGCCGACGGTGCTCCTCCTCCGCAGCGACTTCTGCCTAGCCGCTCTGCCGGGTGCGATGTCACCGGCGTCCGCACCGATCCTCGGCACGGCGCGTGTGCGCACCTGTGGGCCGCCGCCCCGTGCTCCACGTCCGTCTGTGTGTGCCCGCTGTGGGGACCGTCTTCCTCTCGCCTTGGCGACGGCTTGCGGGCTGCGACGTGACCTTGCCACCGCCTTGCAGCATTACATCCGCAGTTGAAACGAAGAGAGCTGCTGCGGGCTTGGGTGCTTGTCCTGGCGGCTTGTCGACGGGACCACGGTGAACGGCCACTGTGTGACTCCGCAGGGAGACGTTCTGGTGCAGTCAGGGGCCTTTTTGTCTCCCGCCGCGGTGAAGCTTTGGTCGCATTCTAGTCACTCTCTTCAAAGCCCGGTGAGGGGTACCTGTTCATGCTCACCATTCCTCCGGCACCCGTGTGCGGAGGGTGGGTGCGAGGTTTAAAGATTCGTTGTCCGCCTGTCGGTCCGGTCTGGTCTCGTGCTGACTTGAGCGAGCGTCCACCGCGTTCGAGAGAATGTGCCTGTCCGCGGGGGCAGCCGCGCTTGCGAGCGTTCCGCCGCGCCCCCTTCCCCAGCCCGCCGAGGTTGGGGCGTGCGGGGTCGGCTTGCGCCCGTAGCGTCGGCCTGTCCTCCGCGGCTTGCACCCGACTCAGTCCGCTGCGGCCTCGCCTCGACTCTCGAGCCTACCGCCAGACGGTGACACCAGAGAACTCTGCCTCTGGCTGTTGCGGGGCGTGACGGCGCGTGGCGGGCCCCGGCCCCTCACCCACGCCGGCACTCAACGCCTGCGAGCGCCCTGATTCCTCCTTTTTTTCGCTTGATTGTCGCTCGAGTGCGTGCGCCTCCGG
>NW_027593714.1:0-12500 GCF_964213995.1 Mustelus asterias | reverse complement strand
GAGTGTGTAGTAAGGGTGTTTTCCTGCGCTTGCCCTGCCCCAAAGCACTTGTTATCCCCCAGACCCAAAGTGAATTGGTTAATGAGTTCCATGTCGAAAAGTGAATTGGTTAATGAGTTCCACGTCGGCTGGCGGCGGCGGTTGGCTTTAATAACCGTAGGCGGGCTTAATGCGCGACTAGGGGGGCAATTTGAAAGTGTGGCCGGCGCGAGGGGCGCCTGTGCGGGCGTGGAGAGTCAATGTGGAGTGCTTGTGAGCACGGAGTGTGTAGTAAGGGTGTTTTCCTGCGCTTGCCCTGCCCCAAAGCACTTGTTATCCCCCAGACCCAAAGTGAATTGGTTAATGAGTTCCATGTCGAAAAGTGAATTGGTTAATGAGTTCCACGTCGGCTGGCGGCGGCGGTTGGCTTTAATAACCGTAGGCGGGCTTAATGCGCGACTAGGGGGGCAATTTGAAAGTGTGGCCGGCGCGAGGGGCGCCTGTGCGGGCGTGGAGAGTCAATGTGGAGTCCTTGTGCGCACGGAGTGTTGAGTAAGGGCGTGTTTCTGCATGTGCCCTGACCCTAAGCATAACCCTAAGCCTAACTCTAAGACTAACCCAAACCCGCGCCCTAACCCTAACACAAAGCCTAACCCTAGCCCGAGCACGAGCCCTCACCCAAACCCTAGCCCTAACCCTAACCCGAACCCTAACACTAAGCCTAACCCTAGCCCGAGCACTAGCCCTCACCCTAACCCTAGCCCTAACCCTAACCCTAACACTAACCCTAACCCTAGCCCAAACCCTAACCCTAACCGTGGCCCTAACCCTAACCAAAGCCCTAGCCCTAGCCCTAACCCTAACACTAACCCTAACCCTAACACTAACCCTAACCCTAGCCCAAACCCTAACCCTAACCAAAGCGCTAACCCTAGCCCTAACCCTAACACTAACCCTAACCCTAACCCTAGCCCAAACCCTAACCCTAACCCTAACCCTAACCGTGGCCCTAACCCTAACCAAAGCCCTCACCCTAGCCCTAACCCTAACACTAACCCTAACACTAACCCTAACCCTAGCCCAAAACCTAACCCAAACCCTAACCAAAGCCCTAACCCTCGCCCAAACCCTAACCCTAACCGTGGCCCTAACCCTAACCAAAGCCCTAACCCTAGCCCTAACCCTAACACTAACCCTAACCCTAACACTAACCCTAACCCTAGCCCAAACGCTAACCCTAACCCTAACCAAAGCCCTAACCCTAACCCTAACACTAACCCTAACCCTAACCCTAACCCTAGCCCAAACCCTAACCCTAACCCTAACCGTGGCCCTAGCCCAAACCCTAACCCTAAACCTAACCAAAGCCCTAACCCTAGCCCTAACCCTAACACTAACCCTAACCCTAACCCTAACCCTAGCCCAAACCCTAACCCTAACCCTAACCGTGGCCCTAACCCTAACCCTAACCAAAGCCCTAACCCTAGCCCTCACCCTAACACTAACCCTAACCCTAACCCTAACACTAGCCCTAACCCTAACCCTAACCCTAACCGTGGCCCTAACCCTAACCATAGCCCTAACGCTAGCCCTAACCCTAACACTAACCCTAACACTAAGCCTAACCCTAGCCCGAGCCCTAGCCCTAGCCCTAACCCTAACCCTAGCCTAACCCTAAGCCTAACCCTAAGGGAGCAATTTGAAAGTGTGGCCGGCGCGAGGGACGCCTGTGCGGGCGTGGAGAGTCGATGTGGAGTCCTTGTGAGCATGGAGTGTGTTGTAAGGGCGTGTTTCTGCCTGTGCCTTGACCCTAACACTAACCCTAACCCTAGCGCTAACCCTAACCGTAGCCGTCACCCGAACCCTAACCCGAGCCCTAGCCCTAGCCCTCACCCTAACCCTAACCCTAACGGAGCAATTTGAAAGTGTGGCCGGCGTGAGGGGCGCCTGTGCGGGCGTGGAGAGTCAATGTGGAGTGCTTGTGAGCATGGAGTGTGTAGTAAGGGCGTGTTTCTGCCTGTGCCTTGACCCTAACCCTAACCCGAACCCTAACCCTAACCGCGGGTGCGGGGGGGGGGGGGGGGGGGGTTGAACAAACACCGGGGAAGCCATTAACCAACAGCGGGGAGTACATTAAGCAGTTGCCCTTAGTCTCAGGAGCAGCGGGGAACAGATTATCCAACAGCCGGGAAAACATTCACCAACTTCGGGGGAAAGCATGAACGAAATATCGGGAAGACATGAACCAACGGCAGGCAAAACACTGGGGAAGCCAGGAACCAACAACGGGGAGTACACTAAGCAGCTGCCCTTAGTCTCAGGAGTAGCGGGGAACAGATTAAGCAACAGCCGGGAAAAGATCAGCCAACCGCGGGGGAACTCATTAACCAGTTTCGTGGGAACTCATTAACCAGTTTCGGGAAAACCTCCACCAAAGGCGGGGAAAGCATCGACCAACGGCGGGGAAGCCACTGTCCAACAGTGGGGAGCACATTAAGCAGCTGCCCTTAGTCTCAGGAGCAGCGGGGATCAGATTAAGCAACAGCCGGGAAAAGATCAGCCAACCGCGGGGGAACTCATTAACCAGTTTCGTGGGAACTCATTAACCAGTTTCGTGGGAACTCATTAACCAGTTTCGGGAAAACATCCACCAAAGGCGGGGAAAGCATCAACCAACGGCGGGGAAGCCATTGTCCAACCGGGGGGAGCACATTAAGCAGCTGCCCTTAGTATCAGGAGCAGCGGGGATCAGAATAAGCAACAGCCGGGAAAAGATCAGCCAACCGCGGGGGAACTCATTAACCAGTTTCGTGGGAACTCATTAACCAGTTTCGTGGGAACTCATTAACCAGTTTCGGGAAAACTTCCACCAGAGGCGGGGAAAACATGAACCAACGGCGGGGAAGCCATTGTCCAACAGACGGGAGCACATTAAGCAGCTGCCCTTAGTATCAGGAGCAGCGGGGATCAGATTAAGCAACAGCCGGGAAAAGATCAGCCAACCGCGGGGGAACTCATTAACCAGTTTCGTGGGAACTCATTAACCAGTTTCGTGGGAACTCATTAACCAGTTTCGGGAAAACTTCCACCAGAGGCGGGGAAAACATGAACCAACGGCGGGGAAGCCATTGTCCAACAGACGGGAGCACATTAAGCAGCTGCCCTTAGTATCAGGAGCAGCGGGGATCAGATTAAGCAACAGCCGGGAAAAGATCAGCCAACCGCGGGGGAACTCATTAACCAGTTTCGTGGGAACTCATTAACCAGTTTCGGGGGAACTCATTAACCAGTTTCGGGAAAACCTCCACCAAAGGCGGGGAAAACATCAAAAAACGGCGGGGAAGCCATTGTCCAACAGGGGGGAGCACATTAAGCAGCTGCCCTTAGTATCAGCAGCAGCGGGGATCAGATTAAGCAACAGCCGGGTAAGATCAACCAACCGCGGGGGAACTCATTAACCAGTTTCGTGGGAACTCATTAACCAGTTTCGGGGGAACTCATTAACCAGTTTCGGGAAAACCTCCACCAAAGGCGGGGAAAGCATGAACCAACGGCGGGGAAGCCATTGTCCAACCGGGGGGAGCACATTAAGCAGCTGCCCTTAGTATCAGGAGCAGCGGGGATCAGATGAAGCAACAGCCGGGAAAAGATCAGCCAACCGCGGGGGAACTCATTAACCAGTTTCGGGGGAACTCATTAACCAGTTTCGGGAAAACATGAACCAAAGGCGGGGAAAACATCAAACAACGGCGGGGAAGCCATTGTCCAACAGGGGGGAGCACATTAAGCAGCTGCCCTTAGTAGCAGGAGCAGCGGGGTACAAATGAACCAGCAGCGGGGAAAACAACTTCGTGGGAACTCATTAACCAGTTTCGTGGGAACTCATTAACCAGTTTCGGGAAAACGTCCACCAAAGGCGGGGAAAGCATCAACCAACGGCGGCGAAGCCATTGTCCAACAGTGGGGAGCACATTAAGCAGCTGCCCTTAGTATCAGGAGCAGCGGGGATCAGATTAAGCAACAGCCGGGAAAAGATCAGCCAACCGCGGGGGAACTCATTAACCAGTTTCGTGGGAACTCATTAACCAGTTTCGTGGGAACTCATTAACCAGTTTCGGGAAAACTTCCACCAAAGGCGGGGAAAACATGAACCGACGGCGGGGAAGCCATTGTCCAACAGACGGGAGCACGTTAAGCAGCTGCCCTTAGTATCAGGAGCAGCGGGGATCAGATGAAGCAACAGCCGTGAAAAGAACAGCCAACCGCGGGGGAACTCATTAACCAGTTTCGTGGGAACTCATTAACCAGTTTCGGGGGAACTCATTAACCAGTTTCGGGAAAACTTCAACCAGAGGCGGGGAAAGCATCAACCAACGGCGGGGAAGCCTTTGTCCAACAGGGGGGAGCACATTAAGCAGCTGCCCTTAGTATCAGGAGCAGCGGGGTACAAATGAACCAGCAGCGGGGAAAACAGCTTCGTGGGAACTCATTAACCAGTTTCGTGGGAACTCATTAACCAGTTTCGTGGGAACTCATTAACCAGTTTCGGGAAAACATCAACCAGAGGCGGGGAAAACATGCACCAACGGCGGGGAAGCCATTGTCCAACAGGGGGGAGTACATTAAGCAGCTGCCCTTAGTATCAGGAGCAGCGGGGTACAAATGAACCAGCAGCGGGGAAAACAACTTCGTGGGAACTCATTAACCAGTTTCGTGGGAACTCATTAACCAGTTTCGGGAAAACGTCCACCAAAGGCGGGGAAAGCATCAACCAACGGCGGCGAAGCCATTGTCCAACAGTGGGGAGCACATTAAGCAGCTGCCCTTAGTATCAGGAGCAGCGGGGATCAGATTAAGCAACAGCCGGGAAAAGATCAGCCAACCGCGGGGGAACTCATTAACCAGTTTCGTGGGAACTCATTAACCAGTTTCGTGGGAACTCATTAACCAGTTTCGGGAAAACTTCCACCAAAGGCGGGGAAAACATCAACCAACGGCGGGGAAGCCATTGTCCTACAGTGGGGAGCACATTAAGCAGCTGCCCTTAGTATCAGGAGCAGCGGGGATCAGATTAAGCAACAGCCGGGAAAAGATCAGCCAACCGCGGGGGAACTCATTAACCAGTTTCGTGGGAACTCATTAACCAGTTTCGGGAAAACTTCCACCAAAGGCGGGGAAAGCATCAACCAACGGCGGGGAAGCCTTTGTCCAACAGTGGGGAGCACATTAAGCAGCTGCCCTTAGTATCAGGAGCATCGGTGCACAAATGAACCAGCAGCGGGGAAAACAGGTTCGTGGGAACTCATTAACCAGTTTCGTGGGAACTCATTAACCAGTTTCGGGAAAACATCAACCAGAGGCGGGGAAAACATGCACCAACGGCGGGGAAGCCATTGTCCAACAGGGGGGAGTACATTAAGCAGCTGCCCTTAGTATCAGGAGCAGCGGGGTACAAATGAACAAGCAGCGGGGAAAACAACTCCGTGGGAACTCATTAACCAGTTTCCTGGGAACTCATTAACCAGTTTCGGGAAACCTTCCACCAAAGGCGGGGAAAACATGAACCGACGGCGGGGAAGCCATTGTCCAACAGACGGGAGCACATTAAGCAGCTGCCCTTAGTATCAGGAGCAGCGGGGATCAGATTAAGCAACAGCCGGGAAAAGATCAGGAAACCGCGGGGGAACTCATTAACCAGTTTCGTGGGAACTCATTAACCAGTTTCGGGAAACCTTCCACCAAAGGCGGGGAAAACATGCACCAACGGCGGGGAAGCCATTGTCCAACAGGGGGGAGTACATTAAGCAGCTGCCCTTAGTATCAGGAGCAGCGGGGTACAAATGAACCAGCAGCGGGGAAAACAACTCCGTGGGAACTCATTAACCAGTTTCGTGGGAACTCATTAACCAGTTTCGGGAAACCTTCCACCAAAGGCGGGGAAAACATGCACCAACGGCGGGGAAGCCATTGTCCAACAGGGGGGAGTACATTAAGCAGCTGCCCTTAGTATCAGGAGCAGCGGGGTACAAATGAACAAGCAGCGGGGAAAACAACTCCGTGGGAACTCATTAACCAGTTTCCTGGGAACTCATTAACCAGTTTCGGGAAACCTTCCACCAAAGGCGGGGAAAACATGCACCAACGGCGGGGAAGCCATTGTCCAACAGGGGGGAGCACATTAAGCAGCTGCCCTTAGTATCAGGAGCAGCGGGGATCAGATTTAGCAGCAGCCGGGAAAAGATCAGGAAACCGCGGGGGAACTCATTAACCAGTTTCGTGGGAACTCATTAACCAGTTTCGTGGGAACTCATTAACCAGTTTCGGGAAATCCTCCACCAAAGGCGGGGAAAGCATCGACCAACGGCGGGGAAGCCTTTGTCCAGCAGTGGGGAGCACATTAAGGAGCTGCCCTTAGTATCAGGAGCAGCGGGGTACAAATGAACAAGCAGCGGGGAAAACAACTCCGTGGGAACTCATTAACCAGTTTCGTGGGAACTCATTAACCAGTTTCGGGAAAACGTCCACCAAAGGCGGGGAAAACATCAACCAGCGGCGGGGAAGCCATTGTCCAACAGGGGGGAGCACATTAAGCAGCTGCCCTTAGTATCAGGAGCAGCGGGGTACAAATGAACCAGCAGCGGGGAAAACAACTTCGTGGGAACTCATTAACCAGTTTCGGGGGAACTCATTAACCAGTTTCGGGAAAACGTCCACCAAAGGCGGGGAAAACATCAACCAACGGCGGGGAAGCCATTGTCCAACAGGGGGGAGCACATTAAGCAGCTGCCCTTAGTATCAGGAGCAGCGGGGATCAGATTAAGCAACAGCCGGGAAAAGATCAACCAACCGCGGGGGAACTCATTAACCAGTTCCGTGGGAACTCATTAACCAGTTTCGTGGGAACTCATTAACCAGTTTCGGGAAAACGTCCACCAAAGGCGGGGAAAACATCAACCAACGGCGGGGAAGCCATTGTCCAACAGTGGGGAGCACATTAAGCAGCTGCCCTTAGTGTCAGGAGCAGCGGGGATCAGATTAAGCAACAGCCGGGAAAAGATCAGGAAACCGCGGGGGAACTCATTAACCAGTTTCGTGGGAACTCATTAACCAGTTTCGGGAAAACCTCCACCAAAGGCGGGGAAAGCATGAACCAACGGCCGGGAAGCCCTTGTCCAACAGTGGGGAGCACATTAAGTAGCTGCGCTTAGTATCAGGAGCAGCGGGGATCAGATTAAGTAACAGCCGGGAAAAGATCAGCCAACCGCGGGGGAACTCATTAACCAGTTTCGTGGGAACTCATTAACCAGTTTCGGGAATACTTCCACCAAAGGCGGGGAAAACATGAACCAACGGCGGGGAAGCCATTGTCCAACAGTGGGGAGCACATTAAGCAGCTGCCCTTAGTATCAGGAGCAGCGGGGTACAAATGAACCAGCAGCGGGGAAAACAGCTTCGTGGGAACTCATTAACCAGTTTCGTGGGAACTCATTAACCAGTTTCGTGGGAACTCATTAACCAGTTTCGGGAAAACATCCACCAAAGGCGGGGAAAGCATCAACCAACGGCGGGGAAGCCATTGTCCAGCGGTGGGGAGCACATTAAGCAGCTGCCCTTAGTATCAGGAGCAGCGGGGTACAAATGAACAAGCAGCGGGGAAAACAACTCCGTGGGAACTCATTAACCAGTTTCGTGGGAACTCATTAACCAGTTTCGGGAAACCTTCCACCAAAGGCGGGGAAAACATGCACCAACGGCGGGGAAGCCATTGTCCAACAGGGGGGAGTACATTAAGCAGCTGCCCTTAGTATCAGGAGCAGCGGGGTACAAATGAACCAGCAGCGGGGAAAACAACTCCGTGGGAACTCATTAACCAGTTTCGTGGGAACTCATTAACCAGTTTCGGGAAACCTTCCACCAAAGGCGGGGAAAACATGCACCAACGGCGGGGAAGCCATTGTCCAACAGGGGGGAGTACATTAAGCAGCTGCCCTTAGTATCAGGAGCAGCGGGGTACAAATGAACAAGCAGCGGGGAAAACAACTCCGTGGGAACTCATTAACCAGTTTCGTGGGAACTCATTAACCAGTTTCGGGAAACCTTCCACCAAAGGCGGGGAAAACATGCACCAACGGCGGGGAAGCCATTGTCCAACAGACGGGAGCACATTAAGCAGCTGCCCTTAGTATCAGGAGCAGCGGGGATCAGATTAAGCAACAGCCGGGAAAAGATCAGCCAACCGCGGGGGAACTCATTAACCAGTTTCGTGGGAACTCATTAACCAGTTTCGGGAAAACTTCCACCAAAGGCGGGGAAAACATGCACCAACGGCGGGGAAGCCATTGTCCAACAGGGGGGAGCACATTAAGCAGCTGCCCTTAGTATCAGGAGCAGCGGGGTACAAATGAACAAGCAGCGGGGAAAACAACTCCGTGGGAACTCATTAACCAGTTTCGTGGGAACTCATTAACCAGTTTCGGGAAACCTTCCACCAAAGGCGGGGAAAACATGCACCAACGGCGGGGAAGCCATTGTCCAACAGGGGGGAGTACATTAAGCAGCTGCCCTTAGTATCAGGAGCAGCGGGGTACAAATGAACAAGCAGCGGGGAAAACAACTCCGTGGGAACTCATTAACCAGTTTCGTGGGAACTCATTAACCAGTTTCGGGAAACCTTCCACCAAAGGCGGGGAAAACATGCACCAACGGCGGGGAAGCCATTGTCCAACAGGGGGGAGTACATTAAGCAGCTGCCCTTAGTATCAGGAGCAGCGGGGTACAAATGAACAAGCAGCGGGGAAAACAACTCCGTGGGAACTCATTAACCAGTTTCGTGGGAACTCATTAACCAGTTTCGGGAAACCTTCCACCAAAGGCGGGGAAAACATGCACCAACGGCGGGGAAGCCATTGTCCAACAGGGGGGAGCACATTAAGCAGCTGCCCTTAGTATCAGGAGCAGCGGGGATCAGATTTAGCAGCAGCCGGGAAAAGATCAGGAAACCGCGGGGGAACTCATTAACCAGTTTCGTGGGAACTCATTAACCAGTTTCGTGGGAACTCATTAACCAGTTTCGGGAAAACGTCCAGCAAAGGCGGGGAAAACATGAACCAGCGGCGGGGAAGGCATTGTCCAACAGGGGGAAGTACATTAAGCAGCTGCCCTTAGTATCAGGAGCAGCGGGGATCAGATTAAGCAACAGCCGGGAAAAGATCAACCAACCGCGGGGGAACTCATTAACCAGTTTCGTGGGAACTCATTAACCAGTTTCGGGAAAACGTCCACCAAAGGCGGGGAAAGCATCAACCAACGGCGGGGAAGCCATTGTCCAACAGTGGGGAGCACATTAAGCAGCTGCCCTTAGTATCAGGAGCAGCGGTGCACAAATGAACCAGCAGCGGGGAAAACAGCTTCGTGGGAACTCATTAACCAGTTTCGGGGGAACTCATTAACCAGTTTCGGGAAATCTTCCACCAGAGGCGGGGAAAGCATCAACCAACGGCGGGGAAGCCTTTGTCCAACAGGGGGGAGCACATTAAGCAGCTGCCCTTAGTCTCAGGAGCAGCGGGGAACAGATTAAGCAACAGCCGGGAAAAGATCAGCCAACCGCGGGGGAACTCATTAACCAGTTTCGTGGGAACTCATTAACCAGTTTCGTGGGAACTCATTAACCAGTTTCGGGAAAACGTCCACCAAAGGCGGGGAAAGCATCAGCCAACGGCGGGGAAGCCATTGTCCAACAGTGGGGAGCACATTAAGCAGCTGCCCTTAGTATCAGGAGCAGCGGGGATCAGATTAAGCAACAGCCGGGAAAAGATCAACCAACCGCGGGGGAACTCATTAACCAGTTTCGTGGGAACTCATTAACCAGTTTCGGGGGAACTCATTAACCAGTTTCGGGAAAACTTCCACCAAAGGCGGGGAAAACATCAACCAGCGGCGGGGAAGCCATTGTCCAACAGGCGGGAGCACATTAAGCAGCTGCCCTTAGTATCAGGAGCGGCGGGGTACAAATGAACCAGCAGCGGGGAAAACAGCTTCGTGGGAACTCATTAACCAGTTTCGTGGGAACTCATTAACCAGTTTCGTGGGAACTCATTAACCAGTTTCGGGAAAACTTCCACCCAAAGGCGGGGAAAGCATCAACCAACGACGGGGAAGCCATTGTCCAACAGGGGGGAGCACATTAAGCAGCTGCCCTTAGTATCAGGAGCAGCGGGGAACAGATTAAGCAACAGCCGGGAAAAGATCAACCAACCGCGGGGGAACTCATTAACCAGTTTCCTGGGAACTCATTAACCAGTTTCGGGAAAACTTCCACCAAAGGCGGGGAAAGCATCAACCAGCGGCGGGGAAGCCATTGTCCTACAGTGGGGAGCACATTAAGCAGCTGCCCTTAGTATCAGGAGCCGCGGGGATCAGATTAAGCAACAGCCGGGAAAAGATCAGCCAACCGCGGGGGAACTCATTAACCAGTTTCGTGGGAACTCATTAACCAGTTTCTGGGGAACTCATTAACCAGTTTCGGGAAATCCTCCACCAAAGGCGGGGAAAGCATCGACCAACGGCCGGGAAGCCTTTGTCCAACAGTGGGGAGCACATTAAGCAGCTGCCCTTAGTCTCAGGAGCAGCGGGGTACAAATGAACCAGCAGCGGGGAAAACAACTTCGTGGGAACTCATTAACCAGTTTCGTGGGAACTCATTAACCAGTTTCGGGAAAACATCCACCAGGGGCGGGGAAAGCATCAACCAACGGCGGGGAAGCCATTGTCCAACAGGGGGCAGTACAATAAGCAGCTGCCCTAAGTATCAGGAGCAGCGGGGATCAGATTAAGCAACAGCCGGGAAAAGATCAACCAACCGCGGGGGAACTCATTAACCAGTTTCGTGGGAACTCATTAACCAGTTTCGGGGGAACTCATTAACCAGTTTCGGGAAACCTTCCACCAAAGGCGGGGAAAACATCAACCAGCGGCGGGGAAGCCATTGTCCAACAGGCGGGAGCACATTAAGCAGCTGCCCTTAGTATCAGGAGCAGCGGGGTACAAATGAACCAGCAGCGGGGAAAACAGCTTCGTGGGAACTCATTAACCAGTTTCGGGGGAACTCATTAACCAGTTTCGGGAAAACATCCACCAGAGGCGGGGAAAGCATCAACCAACGGCGGGGAAGCCTTCGTCCAACAGGGGGGGAGCACGTTAAGCAGCTGCCCTCAGTATCAGGAGCAGCGGGGTGCAAATGAACCAGCAGCGGGGAAAACAACTTCGTGGGAACTCATTAACCAGTTTCGTGGGAACTCATTAACCAGTTTCGGGAAAACATCCACCAGAGGCGGGTAAAGCATCAACCAACGGCGGGGAAGCCATTGTCCAACAGGGGGCAGTACATTAAGCAGCTGCCCTTAGTATCAGGAGCTGCGGGGATCAGACTAAGCAACAGCCGGGAAAACATTAACCAACTTCGGGGGAACTCATTAACCAATTATTTGATGACCGGTAGGCGGCGCTCTATCGGCTTCGGCGACCGGCGGGTGGCGGTTCGGGGTCGTGGCGACCCGGGGCGAGGCGGCCCGGCCGTTGAAATCGCGAAAAAACGCGTTTTTAAAAAGAACCGTCGGTCCCCATCGGGATGGATTTGACCCCCTCATGCCGCCGTCGGGACCTCTTCGGCGGCATGACTACCGGAGGTGTTCCCGCCGAGGTGGACACTTGCATTTTCTGGCACGGGGGGTTGGCGGGGTACCTGCAGAATAGCAGGAAGGCGATGGCAATGACATGTGGCAACTCATTAACCAGTTTTGACTTTGCTGCATTGAAGGCGGAAAATCGAAACAGGGCCCCGCTCGAGCCCCCAGGTCTGCCGGGACC
Source organism: Mustelus asterias (assembly GCF_964213995.1). Taxonomy (NCBI): domain Eukaryota; kingdom Metazoa; phylum Chordata; class Chondrichthyes; order Carcharhiniformes; family Triakidae; genus Mustelus; species Mustelus asterias. The sequence continues at coordinate 656 of NW_027593714.1, read as the reverse complement.
GCACCGGGCCGCCGCCCCGACGGCCGTTCGGCCAGAATGGGCTAGTATTTCTCCGGATTTTTGGCCGTTTTTCCGACTTTTTCGGACGTCGGAAAAGCGGCGGCCTGGCCACCGGCCGCGGCCGGGGGTGCCTTCCCCTCGAGCGAGGGCCCGGAATTCACCCGTTTGCAGCCCCGGAGGAGCTCCGCCGGCGGCCGGAATGGTTGAGACCATCGGCCGCGCTGAACGGAGCTCGGGTAACTCATTAACCAAACTGGACTTGGCCCCTGGCGCAGGAGGGGGGGTCCAGGTGAGGGCTGGCAGGCCGTGGCCACCCGGCAGCAGTGATGCACCCGCGATGGCGGTAGTCCTTCCGATTCGGAGGCTCCCTGGCCCCGCAGAGCAAAAATGGGAGCCGCACGGAGCTCTATGAAGTCAGATCCGGTCGGTGGTGGCGGGGCAGGGTGCACGGTTTCCCGCAGAGCTCGGCGGATCCGTCCCGCCGAGGTGGCCACTCGCATTTTCTGGCAGGGGAGTCCCGAGGCTGGTTAACCAGTTACCCCCGGAAGTGGGGATGGAGTTGAGATTGAACCGTTTTGCGGGGCCTCCGGGCCCCTTCCCCGGTAGGACTACCGGGGCACACCCCGCCGAGGTGGCCACTTGCATTTTCTGGCACG